>NC_060124.1:289524579-289529579 GCF_021461395.2 Schistocerca americana
GCTATTGGAGCTGGAATTACCGCGGCTGCTGGCACCAGACTTGCCCTCCAATAGATACTCGTTAAAGGATTTAAAGTGTACTCATTCCGATTACGGGGCCTCGGATGAGTCCCGTATCGTTATTTTTCGTCACTACCTCCCCGTGCCGGGAGTGGGTAATTTGCGCGCCTGCTGCCTTCCTTGGATGTGGTAGCCGTTTCTCAGGCTCCCTCTCCGGAATCGAACCCTGATTCCCCGTTACCCGTTACAACCATGGTAGGCGCAGAACCTACCATCGACAGTTGATAAGGCAGACATTTGAAAGATGCGTCGCCGGTACGAGGACCGTGCGATCAGCCCAAAGTTATTCAGAGTCACCAAGGCAAACGGACCGGACGAGCCGACCGATTGGTTTTGATCTAATAAAAGCGTCCCTTCCATCTCTGGTCGGGACTCTGTTTGCATGTATTAGCTCTAGAATTACCACAGTTATCCAAGTAACGTGGGTACGATCTAAGGAACCATAACTGATTTAATGAGCCATTCGCGGTTTCACCTTAATGCGGCTTGTACTGAGACATGCATGGCTTAATCTTTGAGACAAGCATATGACTACTGGCAGGATCAACCAGGGAGCTGCGTCAACTAGAGCTGAGCAGCCGGCCGCCCGGGAGTGTGTCCCGGGGGCCCGCGCGAACACGCAAGCGTCCGCTCAATTATTCTGCAAACAGGAGGAGGCTGAGCTCCCCTGCACAATACACCTCGAAACCCTCTCAGGTCCCGGCGGCGCGCAGCGCCGTCCTAAGTACTTGGTCGGGTTCGAGAGAGGCGCAATCGCCCGGAGTTTGGCGAGTAGACGCTTTAGGTGCGACCACCCGTGCTCCCAACTGAGCTTGCCGCTGCCGACAGAGGCCCGGGAGCGTGCTGTCGTGGCATTGCCGGCGGGAGACAACACGCGCCACCTACGGTGGCCGGCAGCTCCAACGCCAGCGCCACAGAAGGACAAAAGCCCCACTTGGGTGCCGAAGCGAACTCTCCCAGCACAGCGCACGCGCCAACACGTCCGCACAGCTGCGATACAAACCACCTGCGAGAACCGCAGAGGCGACCGAGCAGCAGACGGCGTCGCGGCGCCGAGCGCCGGGCGGCGGCGCATCCTCAGCGCACACAGTCCTCAATCGGACCAGCACACTGCAGATGTCCACCGCGCTTCGCACCGGGCCCGCGAGGACCTACTTTGGCCGCACGGCGCCGCGTGCAGGGTGCGCCGGCGCGCAGCTGCGCCGCCTGCCGCCTCCGTCGGCCGGCGCGCCTGCCACTGGCCGCCCCCACCAGCCGGCTGTAGCGCGTGCGCCCACGCACCGCGCGGCCAGCACGCCGGGAGGCCCCCCCTCACCGGCCGGGGACGGTCCCACCCAGCCACCGCCGCGTATCGCTTCACACCCACATGCCATTCACGTTCGTGGGCATGGTGGGTATCGCTGAAACAACCGGTTGGTAGCTCAACCGATCGTCGCCATCACTGATTCACCTCTAGCGAGAACAACCGCACCACAACGGTTTACCAGTTGTTCATTTGCGTAACGTCACCAGCAAACGTAGACGTCCATCGCCATTTGCAAATTCAACGATTGTTGCATGCCTGTGTCAGGTGTCACGACACACTATGTCTGCCCACATACACGCAACAACATGTGCACGCTTCGCGAACACGTGGAAGGTGGCCCCCGTACGTATGCGATGTCCATTGCGCGAACGACTGTCAACCGGCCTCTGTCGCATGTCGCAGATGTGGAACGCAGTGCACCATGCTATCACGGTGTGTGAGAAGAGACGACTACGTCTGACAACACGCGCCACTACATCAACAGACGGCTCATGCTGATCGCCATCCACGGCATACCATACTGCAATCCAGCTCTTATAGGGAGACGACACGTAGCTGAGTGCACAATATTTGGACCGTATGGTTCGCCGTTGTTGGCGCAGTCGTGGTACGGTCACACATGTACCACGATGTATCATTCAGTACATGAGGACCAATGTGCCGTACAGTGTGTCATTTGGACGTACAACATCAGCGGACAGTTGACACAAGCCGTACCACAACGTAGGCTGTGCTTCGCCATGCGAATGCCAATGAACAACTGCGAAGGGCATTGAGCATGTACGTCCTGCTGCCATCCGCATTACAGTGTATAGCTGCAAGGTGTTTAACATGAAGCGATACTCTGGGGACCGGGCAGTGCGAGTGGCAAACTATATTGCGGGGGTTGCAGTTAGGCAACACTACACTAATTTAACGCGTCGTATGACAATTACAGAGCGGGTTAAGGCCCAACGTGTGTTGGGTTAAGGCCCAACGTGTGTTGGGTTAAGGCCCAACGTGTGTTGGGTTAAGGCCCAACGTGTGTTGGGTTAAGGCCCAACGTGTGTTGGGTTAAGGCCCAACGTGTGTTGGGTTAAGGCCCAACGTGTGTTGGGTTAAGGCCCAACGTGTGTTGGGTTAAGGCCCAACGTGTGTTGGGTTAAGGCCCAACGTGTGTTGGGTTTAGGCCCAACGTGTGTTGGGTTAAGGCCCAACGTGTGTTGGGTTAAGGCCCAACGTGTGTTGGGTTAAGGCCCAACGTGTGTTGGGTTAAGGCCCAACGTGTGTTGGGTTAAGGCCCAACGTGTGTTGGGTTAAGGCCCAACGTGTGTTGGGTTAAGGCGCAACATAGGTTAGGTTAAGGCGCAACATAGGTTAGGTTAAGGCGCAACATGGGTTAGGTTAAGGCGCAACATGGGTTAGGTTAAGGTACAATATGGGTTAGGTTAAGGTACAATATGGGTTAGGTTAAGGTACAATATGGGTTAGGTTAAGGTACAATATGGGTTAGGTTAAGGTACAATATGGGTTAGGTTAAGGTACAATATGGGTTAGGTTAAGGTACAATATGGGTTAGGTTAAGGTACAATATGGGTTAGGTTAAGGCGCAACATAGGTTAGGTTAAGGCGCAACATAGGTTAGGTTAAGGCGCAACATAGGTTAGGTTAAGGCGCAACATAGGTTAGGTTAAGGCGCAACACGGGTTAGGTTAAGGCGCAACACGGGTTAGGTTAAGGCGCAACACGGGTTAGGTTAAGGCGCAACACGGGTTAGGTTAAGGCGCAACACGGGTTAGGTTAAGGCGCAACACGGGTTAGGTTAAGGCGCAACACGGGTTAGGTTAAGGCGCAACACGGGTTAGGTTAAGGCGCAACACGGGTTAGGTTAAGGCGCAACACGGGTTAGGTTAAGGCGCAACACGGGTTAGGTTAAGGCGCAACACGGGTTAGGTTAAGGCGCAACACGGGTTAGGTTCAGGCGCAATACGGGTTAGGTTAAGGCGCAATACGGGTTAGGTTAAGGCGCAATACGGGTTAGGTTAAGGCGCAATACGGGTTAGGTTAAGGCACAATACGGGTTAGGTTAAGGCACAATACGGGTTAGGTTAAGGCACAATACGGGTTAGGTTAAGGCACAATACGGGTTAGGTTAAGGCACAATACGGGTTAGGTTAAGGCACAATACGGGTTAGGTTAAGGCACAATACGGGTTAGGTTAAGGCACAATACGGGTTAGGTTAAGGCACAATACGGGTTAGGTTAAGGCACAATACGGGTTAGGTTAAGGCACAATACGGGTTAGGTTAAGGCAAAATACGGGTTAGGTTAAGGCACAATACGGGTTAGGTTAAGGCACAATACGGGTTAGGTTAAGGCACAATACGGGTTAGGTTAAGGCACAATACGGGTTAGGTTAAGGCACAATACGGGTTAGGTTAAGGCACAATACGGGTTAGGTTAAGGCACAATACGGGTTAGGTTAAGGCACAATACTGGTTAGGTTAAGGCACAATACGGGTTAGGTTAAGGCACAATACGGGTTAGGTTAAGGCACAATACGGGTTAGGTTAAGGCACAATACGGGTTAGGTTAAGGTACACATTGTTGTAAGGAAAGGTGTTTTGGGGGGGGGGCCGGTTTGTTGATTGTGATTATCGTAAGTAAATGACTGCGGCATCATCTGATTTGCCATGTCAGGTTGCACCTTTGGCTCATGACAGGCGGCGCTCTGATTCCATGCTTGTGGCAGACCTGTGTCTTTCATTCCTGCCATTGTTTGTGTGCTGTGACAGGAGGCAGTATTGTGATGTTGGGTGTACCCCTGTGTAGGACATGTGTGGGTGTTGGTGGCTTAGCTGAGCAATGGTGGTTGTCGGAAGGGTGGGATATTCTGTTTTGTGAGTGGACCTCCCGGTCTGGTTATGATAGTGTGGATTGCCTAATGTGGCGGAGAGGATGCACTGGGTGTTGTTCCATGCTGGTGCTTACATATTGTCTCTGTGCCTGTTACAGGCAGAGAGTAGTGCGTGATAAGAGTGTCTGGCTGACGTGTGGTTGTGATTGTGAGCAGAGTCTTTCAGCATGTATACGGACAGTTGTATACATTATCTGTATTTTGATGGCTCTATCTATTACTAATCAGCGCCGTGTATACGTTTCATCCGGTTCCAGTCGAAACTGTTGTATCTCTGTACATTAGTGACACGGCGAGGCCGCCACGTAGTTACTCGTCTCGGCAGCTTCCACCGGTGTATGGCAAATGATTATAAGGAATCAGTCTAGTCGTCAATACCGATAGTGTGACGTCACATGTCTGGGGTGGGGGACGCTGCGCCCTTCCGGTGGGTCATGGCCTAGGAAGACTCTTCCCACGCAGGGGGGGCTTGGACTGTCATTGACTCTTCCGAGTAATATACTTGCCGTACGTTTTTGCGACTGCGAGTGCAACGCTCACCGGTACCGACATGGATGGAGCGCCTCCTAGCTGCCGCTGAGCATCTGCATTCGTACAGAGAGCAACGCGATCGCGTCTGTAGCTCGTACGTGGTACAGCTCGCAGCTCATGTATATGGACAGCGGGAATGTCGCATATTGGACATAACTCTTCATGAAACGCACGTTATAGGGGTGGATTGCACATTGCGAGTGCGAG
>NC_060124.1:289539579-289544579 GCF_021461395.2 Schistocerca americana
TTGCAAGCCCCAATCCCTAGCACGAAGGAGGTTCAGCGGGTTACCCCGACCTTTCGGCCTAGGAAGACACGCTGATTCCTTCAGTGTAGCGCGCGTGCGGCCCAGAACATCTAAGGGCATCACAGACCTGTTATTGCTCAATCTCGTGCGGCTAGAAGCCGCCTGTCCCTCTAAGAAGAAAAGTAATCGCTGACAGCACGAAGGATGTCACGCGACTAGTTAGCAGGCTAGAGTCTCGTTCGTTATCGGAATTAACCAGACAAATCGCTCCACCAACTAAGAACGGCCATGCACCACCACCCACCGAATCAAGAAAGAGCTATCAATCTGTCAATCCTTCCGGTGTCCGGGCCTGGTGAGGTTTCCCGTGTTGAGTCAAATTAAGCCGCAGGCTCCACTCCTGGTGGTGCCCTTCCGTCAATTCCTTTAAGTTTCAGCTTTGCAACCATACTTCCCCCGGAACCCAAAAGCTTTGGTTTCCCGGAGGCTGCCCGCCGAGTCATCGGAGGAACTGCGGCGGATCGCTGGCTGGCATCGTTTATGGTTAGAACTAGGGCGGTATCTGATCGCCTTCGAACCTCTAACTTTCGTTCTTGATTAATGAAAACATACTTGGCAAATGCTTTCGCTTCTGTTCGTCTTGCGACGATCCAAGAATTTCACCTCTAACGTCGCAATACGAATGCCCCCGCCTGTCCCTATTAATCATTACCTCGGGTTCCGAAAACCAACAAAATAGAACCGAGGTCCTATTCCATTATTCCATGCACACAGTATTCAGGCGGGCTTGCCTGCTTTAAGCACTCTAATTTGTTCAAAGTAAACGTGCCGGCCCACCGAGACACTCACTCAAGAGCACCCTGGTAGGATTGCAACGGGGTCCGCCTCGGGACGCACGAGCACGCACGAGGCGCGTCGCACGCCTTCAGCTCGCCCCACCGGCAGGACGTCCCACGATACATGCCAGTTAAACACCGACGGGCGGTGAACCAACAGCGTGGGACACAAATCCAACTACGAGCTTTTTAACCGCAACAACTTTAATATACGCTATTGGAGCTGGAATTACCGCGGCTGCTGGCACCAGACTTGCCCTCCAATAGATACTCGTTAAAGGATTTAAAGTGTACTCATTCCGATTACGGGGCCTCGGATGAGTCCCGTATCGTTATTTTTCGTCACTACCTCCCCGTGCCGGGAGTGGGTAATTTGCGCGCCTGCTGCCTTCCTTGGATGTGGTAGCCGTTTCTCAGGCTCCCTCTCCGGAATCGAACCCTGATTCCCCGTTACCCGTTACAACCATGGTAGGCGCAGAACCTACCATCGACAGTTGATAAGGCAGACATTTGAAAGATGCGTCGCCGGTACGAGGACCGTGCGATCAGCCCAAAGTTATTCAGAGTCACCAAGGCAAACGGACCGGACGAGCCGACCGATTGGTTTTGATCTAATAAAAGCGTCCCTTCCATCTCTGGTCGGGACTCTGTTTGCATGTATTAGCTCTAGAATTACCACAGTTATCCAAGTAACGTGGGTACGATCTAAGGAACCATAACTGATTTAATGAGCCATTCGCGGTTTCACCTTAATGCGGCTTGTACTGAGACATGCATGGCTTAATCTTTGAGACAAGCATATGACTACTGGCAGGATCAACCAGGGAGCTGCGTCAACTAGAGCTGAGCAGCCGGCCGCCCGGGAGTGTGTCCCGGGGGCCCGCGCGAACACGCAAGCGTCCGCTCAATTATTCTGCAAACAGGAGGAGGCTGAGCTCCCCTGCACAATACACCTCGAAACCCTCTCAGGTCCCGGCGGCGCGCAGCGCCGTCCTAAGTACTTGGTCGGGTTCGAGAGAGGCGCAATCGCCCGGAGTTTGGCGAGTAGACGCTTTAGGTGCGACCACCCGTGCTCCCAACTGAGCTTGCCGCTGCCGACAGAGGCCCGGGAGCGTGCTGTCGTGGCATTGCCGGCGGGAGACAACACGCGCCACCAACGGTGGCCGGCAGCTCCAACGCCAGCGCCACAGAAGGACAAAAGCCCCACTTGGGTGCCGAAGCGAACTCTCCCAGCACAGCGCACGCGCCAACACGTCCGCACAGCTGCGATACAAACCACCTGCGAGAACCGCAGAGGCGACCGAGCAGCAGACGGCGTCGCGGCGCCGAGCGCCGGGCGGCGGCGCATCCTCAGCGCACACAGTCCTCAATCGGACCAGCACACTGCAGATGTCCACCGCGCTTCGCACCGGGCCCGCGAGGACCTACTTTGGCCGCACGGCGCCGCGTGCAGGGTGCGCCGGCGCGCAGCTGCGCCGCCTGCCGCCTCCGTCGGCCGGCGCGCCTGCCACTGGCCGCCCCCACCAGCCGGCTGTAGCGCGTGCGCCCACGCACCGCGCGGCCAGCACGCCGGGAGGCCCCCCCTCACCGGCCGGGGACGGTCCCACCCAGCCACCGCCGCGTATCGCTTCACACCCACATGCCATTCACGTTCGTGGGCATGGTGGGTATCGCTGAAACAACCGGTTGGTAGCTCAACCGATCGTCGCCATCACTGATTCACCTCTAGCGAGAACAACCGCACCACAACGGTTTACCAGTTGTTCATTTGCGTAACGTCACCAGCAAACGTAGACGTCCATCGCCATTTGCAAATTCAACGATTGTTGCATGCCTGTGTCAGGTGTCACGACACACTATGTCTGCCCACATACACGCAACAACATGTGCACGCTTCGCGAACACGTGGAAGGTGGCCCCCGTACGTATGCGATGTCCATTGCGCGAACGACTGTCAACCGGCCTCTGTCGCATGTCGCAGATGTGGAACGCAGTGCACCATGCTATCACGGTGTGTGAGAAGAGACGACTACGTCTGACAACACGCGCCACTACATCAACAGACGGCTCATGCTGATCGCCATCCACGGCATACCATACTGCAATCCAGCTCTTATAGGGAGACGACACGTAGCTGAGTGCACAATATTTGGACCGTATGGTTCGCCGTTGTTGGCGCAGTCGTGGTACGGTCACACATGTACCACGATGTATCATTCAGTACATGAGGACCAATGTGCAGTACAGTGTGTCATTTGGACGTACAACATCAGCGGACAGTTGACACAAGCCGTACCACAACGTAGGCTGTGCTTCGCCATGCGAATGCCAATGAACAACTGCGAAGGGCATTGAGCATGTACGTCCTGCTGCCATCCGCATTACAGTGTATAGCTGCAAGGTGTTTAACATGAAGCGATACTCTGGGGACCGGGCAGTGCGAGTGGCAAACTATATTGCGGGGGTTGCAGTTAGGCAACACTACACTAATTTAACGCGTCGTATGACAATTACAGAGCGGGTTAAGGCCCAACGTGTGTTGGGTTAAGGCCCAACGTGTGTTGGGTTAAGGCCCAACGTGTGTTGGGTTAAGGCCCAACGTGTGTTGGGTTAAGGCCCAACGTGTGTTGGGTTAAGGCCCAACGTGTGTTGGGTTAAGGCCCAACGTGTGTTGGGTTAAGGCCCAACGTGTGTTGGGTTAAGGCCCAACGTGTGTTGGGTTAAGGCCCAACGTGTGTTGGGTTAAGGCCCAACGTGTGTTGGGTTAAGGCCCAACGTGTGTTGGGTTAAGGCCCAACATAGGTTAGGTTAAGGCGCAACATAGGTTAGGTTAAGGCGCAACATAGGTTAGGTTAAGGCGCAACATGGGTTAGGTTAAGGCGCAACATGGGTTAGGTTAAGGTACAATATGGGTTAGGTTAAGGTACAATATGGGTTAGGTTAAGGTACAATATGGGTTAGGTTAAGGTACAATATGGGTTAGGTTAAGGTACAATATGGGTTAGGTTAAGGTACAATATGGGTTAGGTTAAGGTACAATATGGGTTAGGTTAAGGTACAATATGGGTTAGGTTAAGGTACAATATGGGTTAGGTTAAGGCGCAACATAGGTTAGGTTAAGGCGCAACATAGGTTAGGTTAAGGCGCAACATAGGTTAGGTTAAGGCGCAACATAGGTTAGGTTAAGGCGCAACACGGGTTAGGTTAAGGCGCAACACGGGTTAGGTTAAGGCGCAACACGGGTTAGGTTAAGGCGCTACACGGGTTAGGTTAAGGCGCAACACGGGTTAGGTTAAGGCGCAACACGGGTTAGGTTAAGGCGCAACACGGGTTAGGTTAAGGCGCAACACGGGTTAGGTTAAGGCGCAACACGGGTTAGGTTAAGGCGCAACACGGGTTAGGTTAAGGCGCAACACGGGTTAGGTTAAGGCGCAACACGGGTTAGGTTAAGGCGCAACACGGGTTAGGTTCAGGCGCAATACGGGTTAGGTTAAGGCGCAATACGGGTTAGGTTAAGGCGCAATACGGGTTAGGTTAAGGCACAATACGGGTTAGGTTAAGGCACAATACGGGTTAGGTTAAGGCACAATACGGGTTAGGTTAAGGCACAATACGGGTTAGGTTAAGGCACAATACGGGTTAGGTTAAGGCACAATACGGGTTAGGTTAAGGCACAATACGGGTTAGGTTAAGGCACAATACGGGTTAGGTTAAGGCACAATACGGGTTAGGTTAAGGCACAATACGGGTTAGGTTAAGGCACAATACGGGTTAGGTTAAGGCACAATACGGGTTAGGTTAAGGCACAATACGGGTTAGGTTAAGGCACAATACGGGTTAGGTTAAGGCACAATACGGGTTAGGTTAAGGCACAATACGGGTTAGGTTAAGGTACACATTGTTGTAAGGAAAGGTGTTTTGGGGGGGGGGCCGGTTTGTTGATTGTGATTATCGTAAGTAAATGACTGCGGCATCATCTGATTTGCCATGTCAGGGTGCACCTTTGGCTCATGACAGGCGGCGCTCTGATTCCATGCTTGTGGCAGACCTGTGTCTTTCATTCCTGCCATTGTTTGTGTGCTGTGACAGGAGGCAGTATTGTGATGTTGGGTGTACCCCTGTGTAGGACATGTGTGGGTGTTGGTGGCTTAGCTGAGCAATGGT
>NC_060124.1:289549579-289552079 GCF_021461395.2 Schistocerca americana
AGTTGGCCTAAAACGTAGTCCACCGCAAAGTTGAACAGGAGGGGGGAGAGGGGATCGCCCTGGCGAACGCCCCGTGCTGGCTGCACAGACACGCCCACGCCGGCGCCGTCCGCTATCACTGTCGTGCTGCCCTCGTAGCACCGCTCGACATACTCGACAAAGCAATCCGGCAGGCCATGCGCCTTCAGCACGGGGCGAAGGGCAGCATGATCTACCGAATCGAATGCCTTAGATACGTCGATCGATGCCACAAAGACAGAGCGGCAGGAGCGAACTGCGTCGGTGAGAGCAGTGTCCAAGATGAAGGTATTTTCCAACATCCCATCCCGAGGGATGAATGCCCGCTGACGTTCGTCCACAGCACATGCGCGCTCAGGCGTGACGCGAGAACCTTGTGAAAGGTCCGCGCCAACACCGAGCAGACCGTAATGGGGCGAAAGTCAGCGGGGGATGTTGGTGCAGCCGTTTTCGGGAGAAGGGACGTCCGCGCGCGAAGCAGGCGTTCCGGAAGGGCGCGGGCCAGAAGGAAGAGATTCATCACTTTCACCAGGACTTCGTGCGGCAGGCGCCGCAACTCCGCTGGGGTAAGGCCGTCCGGCCCGGCTGCTGATCCCCTGGGCGGCAACGCGGCGGCGACCTCCTCATGTGTGACCGGCCCCCATATGCACTCGAGAGCGACAGGCTCTGAGTGCGGGAGGAGGCGGTCACGGATGAAGCCCGCGGTGGAGATGGGCTTCTTGGTGAAGAGGTCCGCCCAGAAGTCCAGCAGACCAGGGATGGCAGGTGGCGGCTGGAGCAGGGTGCCATCCAAGAGGCCGCGCACGCAACGTGCACGCGACCGTCGGAAGGCATCCTGCGTTCTCGCGTACTCCCAGCGGCGCCGCTTGCGCTTCTGCGTCGGCGGCGCGGCAGGCGGCCGCTTCGATGGTTGGCGCGGCCGCTGTGTCCTGGTGATCGATCTCTCCCCTCTGGACCCGACCGACGCAAGGGCATCCGGGAGCATGCCCAGGATGACATCGGGCGGCGTGCCCCGCCCCAGACCTATGACACGATCCAGGGCAGAGAAACGCTGGGCGGAAGCGGGTAGCCCCGCCAGATGCTCCCAGATGGCGGCGTCAGTCGGCCCCTCCGGCGGCGGCCCGGTGGTGTCGGCCGCGAAGTCCTCGGCTGCGTCGACGGGCGGCGCAGCGGCCTCGCCCGCGTCAGGCAGCGGGCTCGCTGCTCCCCGGCGGGACGCCGGCTCTTCCCCCCGACCGATCTCAAGCGCCTCCATGAATTGGCGGACAAGCTGCTTGTGGGCAGCTTGCCGCCGCCGGCACTTGATTGCCTCGAGCGTTCGGTCGGGGAACATCCTGATGAGTTCTTGATTGACGAAGAAGAACCGGGCGTCCCTCTCAAGGAACAGTTCGGCCTCCGCCTTGGCGAGCGACAGGACTTCTTCCTCCGTCCACCTCGCGCGATGCCTCTCCGTGACGATCTCCGCGTTGGCGGCCGCAAGATGTTGGCGGCGGCGATGGACCCCGAGACCGTTCTTGGTTGTAAAGCTGCGGTGGCACTCACTACAGGTATACATAGCTGCAAAAGTTACAAGATTTTCGGCACGGCCGGTTGGCCGGCTAGGTGCTGGGGGAGTTGGGGTGGCACCTTCAGCGGAAGGGCCACCACTTATTCTCTGCTTACTGCCCCCAACTAAAAAAGGGATAGTGCGAGGGGGGGCTGGTAACCCCCCCAAGCCCCTGGTGCGGTCTTCCACTCTGCGAAATCAGCGGGCCCACGAGAAGGGGAGAAGACCGCAGGAGAGGAGAGGCTAAGAGGGCTAGGCCCATGTATTGCGCATCACTCTCCCTGTAACTATAACCCAAGGAAGGCACCTCGCAGCAGCAGCACGACTACATCAAGACCGCACTTCAAGAAGCCAAGTCCGGATGCAGCCACACCGCCGCCACTTGGCCACCTTAAGAGAGTCATAGTTACTCCCGCCGTTTACCCGCGCTTGCTTGAATTTCTTCACGTTGACATTCAGAGCACTGGGCAGAAATCACATTGCGTCAACACCCGCTAGGGCCATCGCAATGCTTTGTTTTAATTAGACAGTCGGATTCCCCCAGTCCGTGCCAGTTCTGAGTTGATCGTTGAATGGCGGCCGAAGAGAATCCGCGCACCCGCGCGCCCCCGGAGGAGCACGCTAAGGCGGACGCGGCCTCGCAGCAAGGAAGATCCGTGGGAGGCCAAGGCACGGGACCGAGCTCGGATCCTGCACGCAGGTTGAAGCACCGGGGCGCGAACGCCGCGCAGGCGCGCGCATCCTGCACCGCCGGCCAGCACGAGGCCAACCAACGGCGAGAGCAGACCACGCCCGCGCTAAACGCCCGCACTTACCGGCACCCCTACGGCACTCACCTCGCCCAGGCCCGGCACGTTAGCGCTGACCCACTTCCCGACCAAGCCCGACACGCCCCGATCCTCAGAGCCAATCCTTATCCCGAAGTTACGGATCCAA
>NC_060124.1:289557079-289559579 GCF_021461395.2 Schistocerca americana
CGAACACGCAAGCGTCCGCTCAATTATTCTGCAAACAGGAGGAGGCTGAGCTCCCCTGCACAATACACCTCGAAACCCTCTCAGGTCCCGGCGGCGCGCAGCGCCGTCCTAAGTACTTGGTCGGGTTCGAGAGAGGCG
Source organism: Schistocerca americana (assembly GCF_021461395.2). Taxonomy (NCBI): domain Eukaryota; kingdom Metazoa; phylum Arthropoda; class Insecta; order Orthoptera; family Acrididae; genus Schistocerca; species Schistocerca americana. The sequence goes on from NC_060124.1 coordinate 289,557,218, forward strand.
CAATCGCCCGGAGTTTGGCGAGTAGACGCTTTAGGTGCGACCACCCGTGCTCCCAACTGAGCTTGCCGCTGCCGACAGAGGCCCGGGAGCGTGCTGTCGTGGCATTGCCGGCGGGAGACAACACGCGCCACCAACGGTGGCCGGCAGCTCCAACGCCAGCGCCACAGAAGGACAAAAGCCCCACTTGGGTGCCGAAGCGAACTCTCCCAGCACAGCGCACGCGCCAACACGTCCGCACAGCTGCGATACAAACCACCTGCGAGAACCGCAGAGGCGACCGAGCAGCAGACGGCGTCGCGGCGCCGAGCGCCGGGCGGCGGCGCATCCTCAGCGCACACAGTCCTCAATCGGACCAGCACACTGCAGATGTCCACCGCGCTTCGCACCGGGCCCGCGAGGACCTACTTTGGCCGCACGGCGCCGCGTGCAGGGTGCGCCGGCGCGCAGCTGCGCCGCCTGCCGCCTCCGTCGGCCGGCGCGCCTGCCACTGGCCGCCCCCACCAGCCGGCTGTAGCGCGTGCGCCCACGCACCGCGCGGCCAGCACGCCGGGAGGCCCCCCCTCACCGGCCGGGGACGGTCCCACCCAGCCACCGCCGCGTATCGCTTCACACCCACATGCCATTCACGTTCGTGGGCATGGTGGGTATCGCTGAAACAACCGGTTGGTAGCTCAACCGATCGTCGCCATCACTGATTCACCTCTAGCGAGAACAACCGCACCACAACGGTTTACCAGTTGTTCATTTGCGTAACGTCACCAGCAAACGTAGACGTCCATCGCCATTTGCAAATTCAACGATTGTTGCATGCCTGTGTCAGGTGTCACGACACACTATGTCTGCCCACATACACGCAACAACATGTGCACGCTTCGCGAACACGTGGAAGGTGGCCCCCGTACGTATGCGATGTCCATTGCGCGAACGACTGTCAACCGGCCTCTGTCGCATGTCGCAGATGTGGAACGCAGTGCACCATGCTATCACGGTGTGTGAGAAGAGACGACTACGTCTGACAACACGCGCCACTACATCAACAGACGGCTCATGCTGATCGCCATCCACGGCATACCATACTGCAATCCAGCTCTTATAGGGAGACGACACGTAGCTGAGTGCACAATATTTGGACCGTATGGTTCGCCGTTGTTGGCGCAGTCGTGGTACGGTCACACATGTACCACGATGTATCATTCAGTACATGAGGACCAATGTGCAGTACAGTGTGTCATTTGGACGTACAACATCAGCGGACAGTTGACACAAGCCGTACCACAACGTAGGCTGTGCTTCGCCATGCGAATGCCAATGAACAACTGCGAAGGGCATTGAGCATGTACGTCCTGCTGCCATCCGCATTACAGTGTATAGCTGCAAGGTGTTTAACATGAAGCGATACTCTGGGGACCGGGCAGTGCGAGTGGCAAACTATATTGCGGGGGTTGCAGTTAGGCAACACTACACTAATTTAACGCGTCGTATGACAATTACAGAGCGGGTTAAGGCCCAACGTGTGTTGGGTTAAGGCCCAACGTGTGTTGGGTTAAGGCCCAACGTGTGTTGGGTTAAGGCCCAACGTGTGTTGGGTTAAGGCCCAACGTGTGTTGGGTTAAGGCCCAACGTGTGTTGGGTTAAGGCCCAACGTGTGTTGGGTTAAGGCCCAACGTGTGTTGGGTTAAGGCCCAACGTGTGTTGGGTTAAGGCCCAACGTGTGTTGGGTTAAGGCCCAACGTGTGTTGGGTTAAGGCCCAACGTGTGTTGGGTTAAGGCCCAACATAGGTTAGGTTAAGGCGCAACATAGGTTAGGTTAAGGCGCAACATAGGTTAGGTTAAGGCGCAACATGGGTTAGGTTAAGGCGCAACATGGGTTAGGTTAAGGTACAATATGGGTTAGGTTAAGGTACAATATGGGTTAGGTTAAGGTACAATATGGGTTAGGTTAAGGTACAATATGGGTTAGGTTAAGGTACAATATGGGTTAGGTTAAGGTACAATATGGGTTAGGTTAAGGTACAATATGGGTTAGGTTAAGGTACAATATGGGTTAGGTTAAGGCGCAACATAGGTTAGGTTAAGGCGCAACATAGGTTAGGTTAAGGCGCAACATAGGTTAGGTTAAGGCGCAACACGGGTTAGGTTAAGGCGCAACACGGGTTAGGTTAAGGCGCAACACGGGTTAGGTTAAGGCGCAACACGGGTTAGGTTAAGGCGCAACACGGGTTAGGTTAAGGCGCAACACGGGTTAGGTTAAGGCGCAACACGGGTTAGGTTAAGGCGCAACACGGGTTAGGTTAAGGCGCAACACGGGTTAGGTTAAGGCGCAACACGGGTTAGGTTAAGGCGCAACACGGGTTAGGTTAAG
>NC_060124.1:289564579-289567079 GCF_021461395.2 Schistocerca americana
GGCGCGCGGCCCACATCTCTCCAACCTGCGTCGACGATTTGAGGAGGTGGCCCTCCCACATAAGATGCCGCTCCAGCACCTCAATCTCACGCTGCACCTCGTCCCGGCCTGCACCGTCGGGGGCTGGTCCAATCCTCTTCAGCGCCAGGAGACGGGACCGGCGGAGTGTTGGCCCCATCCATCGGCATGATGGGATGCCGAGGCCTCCCTGAGCTACAGGAGCATGGAAGTAGCCCAGGGGAGTGTCCGCCGGAAGACGGAACCATCTCCTGACGGCGGCCCGGATGGTCACGTCTGCCGCTTTCAACGCACCCACTCGGGTGCGGCTGAGGGCCAGCCCATGGTACAGGCCAGGGAGAAGTACGTTGGTGAGAGCGTAGAGGCGCTGTTGCGGCTTAAGCGGAGCTCGGGAGATGACGTCCAGCTGCTCCACCAGGTGGCGTCGTGGGTTGAAAACGCAGCGACCAGCGGTGGAGAATTGCAGTCCCAGATACCGGAAGGTTTCACCCACGCGTAGGGCGGGCATGGTGGCGTTGCCCGCTTTGAAGGTAACGTCGGCGTCGACCTTCACCTTCTTGTCGCGCCCAGACGCGACTAAGGCGAGGGTGAAACACTTCCGGGCGTTGATCTGTAGCCCCAGATGGCCGAGGGCTGCGACGGCTGCGTCGATGAGGGACTGCAATCCCCTCGCGGTCGATGCAAAAAGCAGGACGTCATCTGCAAAGGCCGCAGCGTTAACTCTGCGACCGAGGATCCGAGCTCCGATGCCACAAAAACAGAGCGACAGGAGCGGACTGCGTCGGTGAGAGCAGTGTCCAAGATGAAGGTGTTTTCCAACATCCCATCCCGGGGGATGAATGCCCGCTGACGTTCGTCCACAGCACATGCACGCATCAGGCGTGACGCGAGAACCTTGTGAAAGGTCCGCGCCAACACCGAGCAGACCGTAATGGGGCGAAAGTCAGCGGGGGATGTTGGTGCAGCCGTTTTGGGGAGAAGTGACGTCCGGGCGCGAAGCAGACGCTCGGGGAGGGCGCGAGCCAGGAGGAAGAGGTTCAGGAGTTTCACCAGGACTTCATGCGGCAGGCGCCGCAGCTCCGCTGGAGTCAGGCCGTACGGCCCGGCCGCCGATCCCCTGGGCGGCAAGGCAGCAGCAACCTCCTCACGTGTGACCGGCCCCCATAGGCACTCAGGAGCGACAGGCTCCGAGTGCGGGAGAAGGCGGTCACGGATGAAGCCAGCGGTGGAGATCGGCTTCTTCGTGAAGAGGTCCGCCCAGAAGTCCAGCAGACCGGGGATGTCGGGTGGCGGCTGCAGCAGGGTGCCGTCCAGCAAGCCGCGCACGCAACGTGCACGCGACCTACGGAAGGCGTCCTGTGTCCGCGCGAACTCCCAGCGGCGCCGCTTGCGCTTCTGCAGCGGCGGGGCGGCAGGCGGCCGCTTGGATGAGTGACGCGGCCGCTGTGTCTTGGTGATCGACCTCTCCCCCCTGGACCCGACCGACGCAAGGGCATCCGGGAGCATGCCCAGGATGACATCGGGCGGCGTGCCCCGCCCCAGACCAATGACTCGATCCAGGGCAGAGAAACGCTGGGCGGAAGCAGGTAGCCCCGCCAGATGCTCCCAGATGGCGGCGTCAGTCGGCCCCTCCGGCGGCGGCCCGGTGGTGTCGGCCGCGAAGTCCTGGGCTGCGTCGACGGGCGGCGCAGCGGCCTCGCCCGCGTCAGGCAGCGAGCTCGCTGCTCCCCGGCGGGACGCCGGCTCTTCCCCCCGACCGATCTCAAGCGCCTCCATGAATTGGCGGACAAGCTGCTTGTGGGCAGCTTGCCGCCGTCGGCACTTGATTGCCTCAAGCGTTCGGTCGGGGAACATCCTGATAAGTTCTTGATTAACGAAGAAGAACCGGGCGTCCCTCTCAAGGAACAGTTCGGCCTCTGCCTTGGCGAGCGACAGGACTTCTTCCTCCGTCCACCTCGCACGATGCCTCTCCGTCACGATCTCAGCGTTGGCGGCCGCAAGGTGTTGGCGGCGGCGATGGACCCCGAGACCGTTCTTCGTGGTAAAAGTGCGGTGGCACTCACTGCAAGCAAAGGGAGCTACACAAACTATAGCATTTTCGTTACGGCCGGTTGGCCGGATAGGTGCTGGGGTAGCTGGGGTGGCACCTTCAGCGGAAGGGCCACCATCTCTTGTTTCTTGTAGGCTGCCCCCAACTATAAAGGGATAATGCGAGGGGGGGCTGGTAACCCCCCCAAGCCCCTGGTGCGGTCTTCCACTCTGCAAAAAATCAGCGGGCCCACGAGAAGGGGAGAAGACCGCAGGAGAGGAGAGGCTAAGAGGGCTAGGCCCATGTATTGCGCATCACTCTCCCTGTAACTATAACCCAAGGAAGGCGCCTCGCAGCAGCAGCACGACTACATCAAGACCGCACTTCGAAAAGCCAAGTCCGGATGCAGCCACACCGCCGCCACTTGGCCACCTTAAGAGAGTCATAGTTACT
>NC_060124.1:289572079-289577079 GCF_021461395.2 Schistocerca americana
GGGAGTGGGTAATTTGCGCGCCTGCTGCCTTCCTTGGATGTGGTAGCCGTTTCTCAGGCTCCCTCTCCGGAATCGAACCCTGATTCCCCGTTACCCGTTACAACCATGGTAGGCGCAGAACCTACCATCGACAGTTGATAAGGCAGACATTTGAAAGATGCGTCGCCGGTACGAGGACCGTGCGATCAGCCCAAAGTTATTCAGAGTCACCAAGGCAAACGGACCGGACGAGCCGACCGATTGGTTTTGATCTAATAAAAGCGTCCCTTCCATCTCTGGTCGGGACTCTGTTTGCATGTATTAGCTCTAGAATTACCACAGTTATCCAAGTAACGTGGGTACGATCTAAGGAACCATAACTGATTTAATGAGCCATTCGCGGTTTCACCTTAATGCGGCTTGTACTGAGACATGCATGGCTTAATCTTTGAGACAAGCATATGACTACTGGCAGGATCAACCAGGGAGCTGCGTCAACTAGAGCTGAGCAGCCGGCCGCCCGGGAGTGTGTCCCGGGGGCCCGCGCGAACACGCAAGCGTCCGCTCAATTATTCTGCAAACAGGAGGAGGCTGAGCTCCCCTGCACAATACACCTCGAAACCCTCTCAGGTCCCGGCGGCGCGCAGCGCCGTCCTAAGTACTTGGTCGGGTTCGAGAGAGGCGCAATCGCCCGGAGTTTGGCGAGTAGACGCTTTAGGTGCGACCACCCGTGCTCCCAACTGAGCTTGCCGCTGCCGACAGAGGCCCGGGAGCGTGCTGTCGTGGCATTGCCGGCGGGAGACAACACGCGCCACCTACGGTGGCCGGCAGCTCCAACGCCAGCGCCACAGAAGGACAAAAGCCCCACTTGGGTGCCGAAGCGAACTCTCCCAGCACAGCGCACGCGCCAACACGTCCGCACAGCTGCGATACAAACCACCTGCGAGAACCGCAGAGGCGACCGAGCAGCAGACGGCGTCGCGGCGCCGAGCGCCGGGCGGCGGCGCATCCTCAGCGCACACAGTCCTCAATCGGACCAGCACACTGCAGATGTCCACCGCGCTTCGCACCGGGCCCGCGAGGACCTACTTTGGCCGCACGGCGCCGCGTGCAGGGTGCGCCGGCGCGCAGCTGCGCCGCCTGCCGCCTCCGTCGGCCGGCGCGCCTGCCACTGGCCGCCCCCACCAGCCGGCTGTAGCGCGTGCGCCCACGCACCGCGCGGCCAGCACGCCGGGAGGCCCCCCCTCACCGGCCGGGGACGGTCCCACCCAGCCACCGCCGCGTATCGCTTCACACCCACATGCCATTCACGTTCGTGGGCATGGTGGGTATCGCTGAAACAACCGGTTGGTAGCTCAACCGATCGTCGCCATCACTGATTCACCTCTAGCGAGAACAACCGCACCACAACGGTTTACCAGTTGTTCATTTGCGTAACGTCACCAGCAAACGTAGACGTCCATCGCCATTTGCAAATTCAACGATTGTTGCATGCCTGTGTCAGGTGTCACGACACACTATGTCTGCCCACATACACGCAACAACATGTGCACGCTTCGCGAACACGTGGAAGGTGGCCCCCGTACGTATGCGATGTCCATTGCGCGAACGACTGTCAACCGGCCTCTGTCGCATGTCGCAGATGTGGAACGCAGTGCACCATGCTATCACGGTGTGTGAGAAGAGACGACTACGTCTGACAACACGCGCCACTACATCAACAGACGGCTCATGCTGATCGCCATCCACGGCATACCATACTGCAATCCAGCTCTTATAGGGAGACGACACGTAGCTGAGTGCACAATATTTGGACCGTATGGTTCGCCGTTGTTGGCGCAGTCGTGGTACGGTCACACATGTACCACGATGTATCATTCAGTACATGAGGACCAATGTGCAGTACAGTGTGTCATTTGGACGTACAACATCAGCGGACAGTTGACACAAGCCGTACCACAACGTAGGCTGTGCTTCGCCAAGCGAATGCCAATGAACAACTGCGAAGGGCTTTGAGCATGTACGTCCTGCTGCCATCCGCATTACAGTGTATAGCTGCAAGGTGTTTAACATGAAGCGATACTCTGGGGACCGGGCAGTGCGAGTGGCAAACTATATTGCGGGGGTTGCAGTTAGGCAACACTACACTAATTTAACGCGTCGTATGACAATTACAGAGCGGGTTAAGGCCCAACGTGTGTTGGGTTAAGGCCCAACGTGTGTTGGGTTAAGGCCCAACGTGTGTTGGGTTAAGGCCCAACGTGTGTTGGGTTAAGGCCCAACGTGTGTTGGGTTAAGGCCCAACGTGTGTTGGGTTAAGGCCCAACGTGTGTTGGGTTAAGGCCCAACGTGTGTTGGGTTAAGGCCCAACGTGTGTTGGGTTAAGGCCCAACGTGTGTTGGGTTAAGGCCCAACGTGTGTTGGGTTAAGGCCCAACGTGTGTTGGGTTAAGGCCCAACGTGTGTTGGGTTAAGGCCCAACGTGTGTTGGGTTAAGGCCCAACGTGTGTTGGGTTAAGGCCCAACATAGGTTAGGTTAAGGCGCAACATAGGTTAGGTTAAGGCGCAACATAGGTTAGGTTAAGGCGCAACATGGGTTAGGTTAAGGCGCAACATGGGTTAGGTTAAGGTACAATATGGGTTAGGTTAAGGTACAATATGGGTTAGGTTAAGGTACAATATGGGTTAGGTTAAGGTACAATATGGGTTAGGTTAAGGTACAATATGGGTTAGGTTAAGGTACAATATGGGTTAGGTTAAGGTACAATATGGGTTAGGTTAAGGTACAATATGGGTTAGGTTAAGGTACAATATGGGTTAGGTTAAGGCGCAACATAGGTTAGGTTAAGGCGCAACATAGGTTAGGTTAAGGCGCAACATAGGTTAGGTTAAGGCGCAACATAGGTTAGGTTAAGGCGCAACACGGGTTAGGTTAAGGCGCAACACGGGTTAGGTTAAGGCGCAACACGGGTTAGGTTAAGGCGCAACACGGGTTAGGTTAAGGCGCAACACGGGTTAGGTTAAGGCGCAACACGGGTTAGGTTAAGGCGCAACACGGGTTAGGTTAAGGCGCAACACGGGTTAGGTTAAGGCGCAACACGGGTTAGGTTAAGGCGCAACACGGGTTAGGTTAAGGCGCAACACGGGTTAGGTTAAGGCGCAACACGGGTTAGGTTAAGGCGCAACACGGGTTAGGTTCAGGCACAATACGGGTTAGGTTAAGGCACAATACGGGTTAGGTTAAGGCGCAGTACGGGTTAGGTTAAGGCACAATACGGGTTAGGTTAAGGCACAATACGGGTTAGGTTAAGGCACAATACGGGTTAGGTTAAGGCACAATACGGGTTAGGTTAAGACACAATACGGGTTAGGTTAAGGCACAATACGGGTTAGGTTAAGGCACAATACGGGTTAGGTTAAGGCACAATACGGGTTAGGTTAAGGCACAATACGGGTTAGGTTAAGGCACAATACGGGTTAGGTTAAGGCACAATACGGGTTAGGTTAAGGCACAATACGGGTTAGGTTAAGGCACAATACGGGTTAGGTTAAGGCACAATACGGGTTAGGTTAAGGCACAATACGGGTTAGGTTAAGGCACAATACGGGTTAGGTTAAGGCACAATACGGGTTAGGTTAAGGCACAATACGGGTTAGGTTAAGGCACAATACGGGTTAGGTTAAGGCACAATACGGGTTAGGTTAAGGCACAATACGGGTTAGGTTAAGGCACAATACGGGTTAGGTTAAGGCACAATACGGGTTAGGTTAAGGCACAATACGGGTTAGGTTAAGGCACAATACGGGTTAGGTTAAGGCACAATACGGGTTATGTTAAGGCACAATACGGGTTAGGTTAAGGCACAATACGGGTTAGGTTAAGGCACAATACGGGTTAGGTTAAGGTACACATTGTTGTAAGGAAAGGTGTTTTGGGGGGGGGGGGGCCGGTTTGTTGATTGTGATTATCGTAAGTAAATGACTGCGGCATCATCTGATTTGCCATGTCAGGGTGCACCTTTGGCTCATGACAGGCGGCGCTCTGATTCCATGCTTGTGGCAGACCTGTGTCTTTCATTCCTGCCATTGTTTGTGTGCTGTGACAGGAGGCAGTATTGTGATGTTGGGTGTACCCCTGTGTAGGACATGTGTGGGTGTTGGTGGCTTAGCTGAGCAATGGTGGTTGTCGGAAGGGTGGGATATTCTGTTTTGTGAGTGGACCTCCCGGTCTGGTTATGATAGTGTGGATTGTCTAATGTGGCGGAGAGGATGCACTGGGTGTTGTTCCATGCTGGTGCTTACATATTGTCTCTGTGCCTGTTACAGGCAGAGAGTAGTGCGTGATAAGAGTGTCTGGCTGACGTGTGGTTGTGATTGTGAGCAGAGTCTTTCAGCATGTATACGGACAGTTGTATACATTATCTGTATTTTGATGGCTCTATCTATTACTAATCAGCGCCGTGTATACGTTTCATCCGGTTCCAGTCGAAACTGTTGTATCTCTGTACATTAGTGACACGGCGAGGCCGCCACGTAGTTACTCGTCTCGGCAGCTTCCACCGGTGTATGGCAAATGATTATAAGGAATCAGTCTAGTCGTCAATACCGATAGTGTGACGTCACATGTCTGGGGTGGGGGACGCTGCGCCCTTCCGGTGGGTCATGGCCTAGGAAGACTCTTCCCACGCAGGGGGGGCTTGGACTGTCATTGACTCTTCCGAGTAATATACTTGCCGTACGTTTTTGCGACTGCGAGTGCAACGCTCACCGGTACCGACATGGATGGAGCGCCTCCTAGCTGCCGCTGAGCATCTGCATTCGTACAGAGAGCAACGCGATCGCGTCTGTAGCTCGTACGTGGTACAGCTCGCAGCTCATGTATATAGACAGCGGGAATGTCGCATATTGGACATAACTCTTCATGAAACGCACGTTATAGGGGTGGATTGCACATTGCGAGTGCGAGCAAAGTCCGCCGTTCATCCGCTGGAGTTGCGAGTTGGGCGGTTGGGGTGGGGCACG
>NC_060124.1:289582079-289589579 GCF_021461395.2 Schistocerca americana
TGCTGAGGACAGTTTCGGTGCCATATTTAGGACGAAGGATTCTATTAGTCAGCTTCCAAGGGTCATTGCCATTGCAGTCTTTTACCCATTTTTTCCATGTATCTGTCTTTGCTCTCGTAATTTCCTTGTTATATTTATTTTTGGTGCTTCTGTAGGTTGCCTTTGCTACCAGTATTTCTGTCTCACGATTTGCACGCCGTGCATTCTGGAGCCGGTGTCGAGCTGCAATTGTGTCCTGCCGCATTTTTGTCAGTGTTTCATTCCACCAAGGTACAGCATTTTTCAGCAGTGTTTTTCTTCTCATTGCCTTCTTGCAGCTCTCTAGTATTGCTGTCTGTAGGAGGTCTACTTTATGATTTACATTTGTTCCTGCTGTGTCTCGCCAGTTCTCCACTCTGGTGGTCAGCTGGCGGTCAAAAACTTGCCATTTTGCAAAGGTGGTGTTGTATCTAAGTAGCTCTTCTGTGACCCTCTCCCTCTGTTGTTTTGAGATCTCAAACGTGATTGCCCTGTGGTCACTTGAGGTCCATTCCTCTTGAATCGTCCATCTAGAGACCATCCTTGACATGTTTGCTGAGCAAAGTGTTACGTCGATGTTATTTTCCCCAGCTGGCCCACTGAAAGTTGTTAGTGGTGAATCTCGATTTAATACAGTTAAGCCATGTTGGAAGATGAGATCCTCTAGTTTTCTTCCTGCTTCATCTGTGTCCCGGCTGTGCCATAGTGGTGACATGGCATTCGCATCCATTGCAATTATGATGGCCTTTCCATGTATTTCGCGGATGATGGTATCCAGTCGATGTAAATATTCGTCAATTGGGGTATGGAACTGGCAGTACAGGCTTATTATGTATATTTCTCCAAAGTCGCCAGTTACTGCAGCTACAGCGGTATGAGCATCACAAAGGGAGGTTATCTGCAGAATGGTCAAATTTGTGTTTCGTATTCCTATCGCTGCTTTCGGTACTCCATGGTTGCTGCTGTATACTAGGCGGAAACCTGCAGGATATCCTCTAATTTTATTGTCCGTTACATAGGGCTCTTGGATAAGAACAATATCAAGGTTTTCCTCTTCCATCTTAAGTGATGCTTGACTAGGCACTACTTTGGATCTCTGCCCATTTATTTGGAGAATCTTGAGGGTGCTGGACTTTGTGTTCACCTCATCTAACTGTCGACCTGGGGACTGTGGCGTAGAAGTGTTACTGGCCATATTCAGTTCTTAGTTCTTCTTTCGCCATGAATCTGACATATTCCGGGCAGTTTTTGTCCATTATTGAGTGGTCATGTGGTTTCTTCCAGTGCTTACAGTTTGCACACTGTGGTGCCTTGTTCTTATTACTGCATTCCTTAATGCTATGTCCTGGTGCTGCGCAGTGCCCACAGATTGTTTCAGCACTTCTGCAAGTTTGTGTTGTGTGCCCAAAACCATGGCATTTGTAGCACCTGGTCGCCTTGCTAAATTTCTGTAGCCGGTGAGAGGTACAGTTTATGTATGCTCGTCCTTGTGCCATCAGGTGATGCCAGAACTTTGCTTCCATTTCCAGGACGACGTTTACGGTATCTGTGTTCCTTGGACCTGTTTTAAATAGTGCTCTTATTCCTGTCTCAGCACCCTCCTTTGTGCCGCCTATTGAAGAAAGATTCCTTGTGTAGAGCTCCGTTACCAGTTCTTCGTCGCTGATTTGTCTTGGAACATCAAACAGGATCACCCTTGGGTTTTTCTTCCTGGGGTCAGTTACTGTGATCCCTGAGTCGCCTATTTCCCTACAGTTCTTTATTTTCTCTGCTTCAGCGTCATTTGGCACCTCTAAGATGACACCACTATCCTTCAGTGTCCTACATTTGGTGATCTTGACGTCCTTCAGTGTTCCTTTTACAATGTCTTTTATGGTGTCTTGTAGCTCTTTCTCTGGCTGTTTTCCATCTGCTGGTCTAAAGACAAGGACTTTTGGGGTCTGGTTTGGCGTAGATTTTCTATCTGTTTTGGCTTTGCTTGCGCTGACTGCAGTGGCATAGCTCACAGGTGGTTGTTCCGTTGCTGGGGGAGATTCCTTCAGACATTTCAGCTCTGTTTTCAGCTGCGCTATTTCCATCTCGTATTTCCTTAGGATCTGTTCATAGGCAGCCATTTTCCCTAACAAGAATTTCTTTTGAACGTTGTTTATCCTGTTGTTTTCATTGAACATGTATGCTTCTAGCTCTTCCCTCATTTCTACCATTGTTTGCAAATCACCTGTCTTTGACTTTTCGGCTATTTCGGTTGTCGTGGCTGTAACCTGTGTGCTTTTCCTAACACTACTTTCTAGATCTGCGTCCTTATTTTGCCCCATCTTGGGGCTGGCCGCCTTTCTGACGCCAAGCTAGTTCGGTGCGTTGGCAGCGGCTGCCGTGCGCTGCGCGACGAGCAGCTGCCGCGCTGGGGACGAGCCTAGGCGCGCGGCCTTGGAGCAGGTATGCACTGGCCCGCTGGGGACGAGCCTCCCGCGCCCTGGACAGCTGTGGCACGCGACCGCTTTCGCTGTTGCAGACAGCCTTCAAGTATTTCTATCGCTACCTTACTTCTGCTGTGCGCCACTGCTCCGCAATTCGCGGTTATTTTTAATCCCGCATTCTGATATTGGTTTCAGCTGGGCAGTGGAAGGCGTCGCTTCTAGTATGGAGCGTGCGGGAGTTTATCCTGAACGGTGCGTGGCCGCACGCACGATGTTACAATAACAATTATATTTCTTAGACTACTTATCCTACAGCTGAACTGTAAACATATTTGGAAAGCGCATGAGTTGCACTACAAAACCCTATAGCTACAAAGTTTTCAACAAAGGCGGGGACCGCAGATTACTCACTTTTGTAAACTTTATCAGCTATATCTCTTATGCTATGCACTCCACACCAAAGCCAAAAGCATATTTGTACGGCGGATGACACACACACTACAGGAACCTACACACTATAGAGTTTACTTAACTAGGGTGATGGTGGGAGACCGACGGTTTTGACACCGCGCTGAGTTTCTACAGTAATGCGCGTTGGCGCACGCCAGACTTCACAATGACAGTTTTGTTTCTTAAACTACCCATCACACAGAAAATTTCAAGCCTATTCGAAAAGAGCATAAAGCACACTACAAGGAACTATTCACTACAGAATTTGTCTAACTAATGTGGGGGCTGCAGAGCGCCGGATTTGTTACCGCGTGAGAGATTTTAGCGGGCGGCGCGTCAGCGCACGCACAACTTTACATTGACAGTTATATTTCTTAAGTTATCCGTCACACGACCATGCTAGAAGCATATTCAGTGAGAGAATAGAGCATACTAAAGGAACCTACGCACTAGAGAATTTTACTAGCTAAGCTGGGGGCTGCAAGCCGACGGTTTTGTCACCACGCTGGATTTTCTACAGAGCGGGCGTCGGCACGCCTTTACATTGACAGGTATATCTCTAAAATTATCAATCACACAAGAAAATTAAAAGCATATTCGGAATTAGCACAGAGTACACTACAAGAAGCTATTCTCTACAGAATTTTCCTAACTAATGTGGGGGCTGCAGAGCGCCGGATTTGTTACCGCGTGAGAGATTTTAGCGGGCGGCGCGTCAGCGCACGCACAACTTTACATTGACAGTTATATTTCTTAAGTTATCCGTCACACGACCATACTAGAAGCATATTCAGTGAGAGAATAGAGCATACTAAAGGAACCTACGCACTAGAGAATTTTACTAGCTAAGGTGAGGGCCGCAAGCCGACGGTTTTGTCACCACGCTGGATTTTCTACAAGGCGGGCGTCGGCACGCCTTTACATTGACAGGTATATCTCTAAAACTATCAATCACACAAGAAAATTAAAAGCATATTCGGAATTAGCACAGAGTGCACTACAAGAAGCTATTTTCTACAGAATTTTCCTAACTAATATAAGACTGCAGAACACCGGCTTCGGCGCAGCGTAATAGTGAAAGGGAACAGTGCGTCGGCCCACGCACGGCCTCACTTTGACAGTTTTATTTCTTCAATTATCTGTCAAACAACAAACCTACAAGCATATTCAGAAAAAGAATATAGCAAACTAAAGGACGCTATGCACTGAAGATTTTTTGCTAACTGCAATGAGGGTTGCAGACCGATGGTTTTGTCACCACGCTGGAGTTTCTACAGGGTGGGGCGTCGGTGCCTGCATGACTTTACATTGACAGTTTTATTTCTTAAACTATACATCACACAAGAACACTGAAAGCACTCTCGAAAAGAGCATAGAGTACACTACAAGATACTATTCAATACAGAATTTTCTAATTAATTTGGGAACTGCAGAATGTCAGTTTTGTCGCCGCGTGGGAATTTCTATGGAACGGCGCATCGGCGCATGCACGACTTTACATTGACAGTTCTATTTCTTAAATTATTCATCACACAACAAAAACAAAATCATTTTCAGAAAGAAAATACAGTATACTAAAGGAACCTATACACTACAGACGTTTGCCAACTAGGTGTAGACTGCAGGGTGCCCGATTTGCCACCGCGCGGGAAATTCTGCAGAAATGCACGTCAGCAGACGCATCACTTCATCTCAGTGGTTTTATTTGTAAAATTACGCATTATAAAATAGAACAGAAAACATACTAGGGAAGGGGAAAGACCAGACTACGAGAACTATGCTCTACAGGATTTTCCTCACAGAGTGGGGGCTGCAAATCTCCTGCTTACACCGCGCAAGTGATTCTACAGAACACGTGCGAGTGGGAACGCACGACGTTGCATTAGCAGTTATATTTCTTCAACTGTGCGTCACACAACTAGACTACAAACATGTTCTGAAAGGACGAGGTCTACGCTTCCACTTTATCGGTTTAAATTAATTGTACCTAAGTCAGTTTATCAGTGCAGTGAATCTGAGAGCCACTGCGCAAGAAATTTGAAAGACGCGCTGACAGGCACAAAATTAACAGAAAACTGGCAATGCCACTTACTTACTGTGACGGTCTCTTCCACAGTTTCTCAGCAACAACTCCAGCGTCCAGTAGTGTAGTTCCATTCACGGTGAGGCATTTGTATTATACATATTTAGGCAAACCCTTTCTCTATGACACTGAAGTACATAACGCGATGGATGTATTTCACACTCCGTTACTATTTGAGCAAATGGAATCAAACTTCACTGTACCGCTTTTCGTAGTAATTTACAGAGTTGATTAACTTTTCAAGGTATCGAAGGATTTTTACGTACTTAAAACATTGTGTGAACACTTACACGATTCGCGCATTGCAGCTGGAAATGCGTTTTTCACAAAAACTGACTTTGCATAAAAACGACTTGCCGTATTACGATAAGATTTACACAGAAAGCGTAATATGTATAGGCGCTGCTGAGAGCGAAATTTCACCGCAGTTGCAGCAGAATTGTCTAATTAGACGGTGAAAATGTGGTATCGCACTCGCGCGGTCAGCGCTGCAGGCGTAGCGGCAAGCACAGGCAGGAACTGCTCCCGGGCGCGGCACAAAGCGTTTTCACTAAACTTGCCGCAAGTATTTTCCTACTACTCGTACGAACTTCAAATTCACGCACATTAGGTACGAACACTCACGGACGCACTACGCCAAATTTCATAAAGATCGGAGCACATTTTCCCGGTAAACACGACTAAGACGCAGGACCCGAAACGCGCACGTGCGTCCACTGCGAGGGACAGCGGGAATCTCGTTAATCCATTCATGCGCGTCACTAATTAGATGACGAGGCATTTGGCTACTCAACAGCCGTCTTTATTCAACAAGTGAATAACACATATATATACATATTGTATGTGGCAGGTGTATCACGCCATGTCCACCACCGAGGTGGGGACTTACAGGGCGTTACCACAATAAAAAGGTGTTAAAACTAACATACAAATATACATATATATACGTGCGGAAAAGAAACAACATACACAAATTAAAGACATAGAGAAGGAAGAACAAAGACGGTTTATTCCTCCTGTGGATAGGCCCCAGGAGTCAAGGCGAAGAAAATAACCAGCAGCCTAGCCGACGCCGACACGCTGCTTCGGGCTAGGAGCCGTCATACGCTCGAAAATCTTGTAACTTTTGCAGCAACTCTGTAGTGTTCTGGTGCTCAGCACCGCCAGTTCTCGGGGTCGGAAGCCTAAGGCGGCGAGATCCCTCGCCGACGCTGGAGACCATACACCCCTCCAGTTCAACGTCGCGGTGGACACAATCACCTCCTCAACGTCACGGTGCAGGTTGGAGATGGCACGCCGGATGGACGGCGTGTCGTAGTAGGCCGCCTTCTGGGAGTGACACCAGTCGAGCCGGAGGTGGTCTCCGACTATCTGGGCGTCGACCACGCGGGCGATGCCGTCTTTGACCGCCACCACGTCAGGCTTGCGGATGCCCTCAGGTGTTCGGAGGTGGGGCTCCACAGAGACATTGAAGCCCCTCTGCGCGAGTCCACGGGCGACATAACGCACTACAGCGTCATGGCGCTTGACCCGGGACCCGTGCGTCCTAAAGCAAGCCTGAAGTACGTGGTTGGCGGTCTCCACGGCCTGGCACCCCGCGCGGCATCTGGTGTCCGCCTCCCGCCCGCGACTGCGCCGTGCCTTCGTAGGGAAGGCGTTGATGCGGGCGCGGAGGGCGTCGATGTATTCACGCCCAGATAGCAGGCGACTGGTGTCGGCGACCCACTGATGTTGGCCACTGACGGCGGCAGAAGATGAGAGCGCCGCACCGTCAATGGCGATGTGTAGGCGCGCCGCCCACATTTCCCCAACCTGCGTTGACGATTTGAGGAGGTGGCCCTCCCACATTAGGTGGCGCTCCAGCACCTCGATCTCACGCTGCACCTCATCCATGCCTGCACCGTCGCAGGCTGGCCCTAAGAGAGTCATAGTTACTCCCGCCGTTTACCCGCGCTTGCTTGAATTTCTTCACGTTGACATTCAGAGCACTGGGCAGAAATCACATTGCGTCAACACCCGCTAGGGCCATCGCAATGCTTTGTTTTAATTAGACAGTCGGATTCCCCCAGTCCGTGCCAGTTCTGAGTTGATCGTTGAATGGCGGCCGAAGAGAATCCGCGCACCCGCGCGCCCCCGGAGGAGCACGCTAAGGCGGACGCGGCCTCGCAGCAAGGAAGATCCGTGGGAGGCCAAGGCACGGGACCGAGCTCGGATCCTGCACGCAGGTTGAAGCACCGGGGCGCGAACGCCGCGCAGGCGCGCGCATCCTGCACCGCCGGCCAGCACGAGGCCAACCAACGGCGAGAGCAGACCACGCCCGCGCTAAACGCCCGCACTTACCGGCACCCCTACGGCACTCACCTCGCCCAGGCCCGGCACGTTAGCGCTGACCCACTTCCCGACCAAGCCCGACACGCCCCGATCCTCAGAGCCAATCCTTATCCCGAAGTTACGGATCCAATTTGCCGACTTCCCTTACCTACATTATTCTATCGACTAGAGGCTCTTCACCTTGGAGACCTGCTGCGGATA
>NC_060124.1:289594579-289597079 GCF_021461395.2 Schistocerca americana
GAAACCCTCTCAGGTCCCGGCGGCGCGCAGCGCCGTCCTAAGTACTTGGTCGGGTTCGAGAGAGGCGCAATCGCCCGGAGTTTGGCGAGTAGACGCTTTAGGTGCGACCACCCGTGCTCCCAACTGAGCTTGCCGCTGCCGACAGAGGCCCGGGAGCGTGCTGTCGTGGCATTGCCGGCGGGAGACAACACGCGCCACCTACGGTGGCCGGCAGCTCCAACGCCAGCGCCACAGAAGGACAAAAGCCCCACTTGGGTGCCGAAGCGAACTCTCCCAGCACAGCGCACGCGCCAACACGTCCGCACAGCTGCGATACAAACCACCTGCGAGAACCGCAGAGGCGACCGAGCAGCAGACGGCGTCGCGGCGCCGAGCGCCGGGCGGCGGCGCATCCTCAGCGCACACAGTCCTCAATCGGACCAGCACACTGCAGATGTCCACCGCGCTTCGCACCGGGCCCGCGAGGACCTACTTTGGCCGCACGGCGCCGCGTGCAGGGTGCGCCGGCGCGCAGCTGCGCCGCCTGCCGCCTCCGTCGGCCGGCGCGCCTGCCACTGGCCGCCCCCACCAGCCGGCTGTAGCGCGTGCGCCCACGCACCGCGCGGCCAGCACGCCGGGAGGCCCCCCCTCACCGGCCGGGGACGGTCCCACCCAGCCACCGCCGCGTATCGCTTCACACCCACATGCCATTCACGTTCGTGGGCATGGTGGGTATCGCTGAAACAACCGGTTGGTAGCTCAACCGATCGTCGCCATCACTGATTCACCTCTAGCGAGAACAACCGCACCACAACGGTTTACCAGTTGTTCATTTGCGTAACGTCACCAGCAAACGTAGACGTCCATCGCCATTTGCAAATTCAACGATTGTTGCATGCCTGTGTCAGGTGTCACGACACACTATGTCTGCCCACATACACGCAACAACATGTGCACGCTTCGCGAACACGTGGAAGGTGGCCCCCGTACGTATGCGATGTCCATTGCGCGAACGACTGTCAACCGGCCTCTGTCGCATGTCGCAGATGTGGAACGCAGTGCACCATGCTATCACGGTGTGTGAGAAGAGACGACTACGTCTGACAACACGCGCCACTACATCAACAGACGGCTCATGCTGATCGCCATCCACGGCATACCATACTGCAATCCAGCTCTTATAGGGAGACGACACGTAGCTGAGTGCACAATATTTGGACCGTATGGTTCGCCGTTGTTGGCGCAGTCGTGGTACGGTCACACATGTACCACGATGTATCATTCAGTACATGAGGACCAATGTGCAGTACAGTGTGTCATTTGGACGTACAACATCAGCGGACAGTTGACACAAGCCGTACCACAACGTAGGCTGTGCTTCGCCATGCGAATGCCAATGAACAACTGCGAAGGGCATTGAGCATGTACGTCCTGCTGCCATCCGCATTACAGTGTATAGCTGCAAGGTGTTTAACATGAAGCGATACTCTGGGGACCGGGCAGTGCGAGTGGCAAACTATATTGCGGGGGTTGCAGTTAGGCAACACTACACTAATTTAACGCGTCGTATGACAATTACAGAGCGGGTTAAGGCCCAACGTGTGTTGGGTTAAGGCCCAACGTGTGTTGGGTTAAGGCCCAACGTGTGTTGGGTTAAGGCCCAACGTGTGTTGGGTTAAGGCCCAACGTGTGTTGGGTTAAGGCCCAACGTGTGTTGGGTTAAGGCCCAACGTGTGTTGGGTTAAGGCCCAACGTGTGTTGGGTTAAGGCCCAACGTGTGTTGGGTTAAGGCCCAACGTGTGTTGGGTTAAGGCCCAACGTGTGTTGGGTTAAGGCCCAACGTGTGTTGGGTTAAGGCCCAACGTGTGTTGGGTTAAGGCGCAACATAGGTTAGGTTAAGGCGCAACATGGGTTAGGTTAAGGCGCAACATGGGTTAGGTTAAGGCGCAACATGGGTTAGGTTAAGGTACAATATGGGTTAGGTTAAGGTACAATATGGGTTAGGTTAAGGTACAATATGGGTTAGGTTAAGGTACAATATGGGTTAGGTTAAGGTACAATATGGGTTAGGTTAAGGTACAATATGGGTTAGGTTAAGGTACAATATGGGTTAGGTTAAGGCGCAACATAGGTTAGGTTAAGGCGCAACATAGGTTAGGTTAAGGCGCAACACAGGTTAGGTTAAGGCGCAACACGGGTTAGGTTAAGGCGCAACACGGGTTAGGTTAAGGCGCAACACGGGTTAGGTTAAGGCGCAACACGGGTTAGGTTAAGGCGCAACACGGGTTAGGTTAAGGCGCAACACGGGTTAGGTTAAGGCGCAACACGGGTTAGGTTAAGGCGCAACACGGGTTAGGTTAAGGCGCAACACGGGTTAGGTTAAGGCGCAACACGGGTTAGGTTAAGGCGCAACACGGGTTAGGTTAAGGCGCAACACGGGTTAGGTTAAGGCGCAACACGGGTTAGGTTAAGGCGCAACACGGGTTAGGTTCAGGCACAATACGGGTTAGGTTAAGGCGCA
>NC_060124.1:289607079-289609579 GCF_021461395.2 Schistocerca americana
GGTGCCGAAGCGAACTCTCCCAGCACAGCGCACGCGCCAACACGTCCGCACAGCTGCGATACAAACCACCTGCGAGAACCGCAGAGGCGACCGAGCAGCAGACGGCGTCGCGGCGCCGAGCGCCGGGCGGCGGCGCATCCTCAGCGCACACAGTCCTCAATCGGACCAGCACACTGCAGATGTCCACCGCGCTTCGCACCGGGCCCGCGAGGACCTACTTTGGCCGCACGGCGCCGCGTGCAGGGTGCGCCGGCGCGCAGCTGCGCCGCCTGCCGCCTCCGTCGGCCGGCGCGCCTGCCACTGGCCGCCCCCACCAGCCGGCTGTAGCGCGTGCGCCCACGCACCGCGCGGCCAGCACGCCGGGAGGCCCCCCCTCACCGGCCGGGGACGGTCCCACCCAGCCACCGCCGCGTATCGCTTCACACCCACATGCCATTCACGTTCGTGGGCATGGTGGGTATCGCTGAAACAACCGGTTGGTAGCTCAACCGATCGTCGCCATCACTGATTCACCTCTAGCGAGAACAACCGCACCACAACGGTTTACCAGTTGTTCATTTGCGTAACGTCACCAGCAAACGTAGACGTCCATCGCCATTTGCAAATTCAACGATTGTTGCATGCCTGTGTCAGGTGTCACGACACACTATGTCTGCCCACATACACGCAACAACATGTGCACGCTTCGCGAACACGTGGAAGGTGGCCCCCGTACGTATGCGATGTCCATTGCGCGAACGACTGTCAACCGGCCTCTGTCGCATGTCGCAGATGTGGAACGCAGTGCACCATGCTATCACGGTGTGTGAGAAGAGACGACTACGTCTGACAACACGCGCCACTACATCAACAGACGGCTCATGCTGATCGCCATCCACGGCATACCATACTGCAATCCAGCTCTTATAGGGAGACGACACGTAGCTGAGTGCACAATATTTGGACCGTATGGTTCGCCGTTGTTGGCGCAGTCGTGGTACGGTCACACATGTACCACGATGTATCATTCAGTACATGAGGACCAATGTGCAGTACAGTGTGTCATTTGGACGTACAACATCAGCGGACAGTTGACACAAGCCGTACCACAACGTAGGCTGTGCTTCGCCATGCGAATGCCAATGAACAACTGCGAAGGGCATTGAGCATGTACGTCCTGCTGCCATCCGCATTACAGTGTATAGCTGCAAGGTGTTTAACATGAAGAGATACTCTGGGGACCGGGCAGTGCGAGTGGCAAACTATATTGCGGGGGTTGCAGTTAGGCAACACTACACTAATTTAACGCGTCGTATGACAATTACAGAGCGGGTTAAGGCCCAACGTGTGTTGGGTTAAGGCCCAACGTGTGTTGGGTTAAGGCCCAACGTGTGTTGGGTTAAGGCCCAACGTGTGTTGGGTTAAGGCCCAACGTGTGTTGGGTTAAGGCCCAACGTGTGTTGGGTTAAGGCCCAACGTGTGTTGGGTTAAGGCCCAACGTGTGTTGGGTTAAGGCCCAACGTGTGTTGGGTTAAGGCCCAACGTGTGTTGGGTTAAGGCCCAACGTGTGTTGGGTTAAGGCCCAACGTGTGTTGGGTTAAGGCCCAACGTGTGTTGGGTTAAGGCGCAACATAGGTTGGGTTAAGGCGCAACATAGGTTAGGTTAAGGCGCAACATGGGTTAGGTTAAGGCGCAACATGGGTTAGGTTAAGGTACAATATGGGTTAGGTTAAGGTACAATATGGGTTAGGTTAAGGTACAATATGGGTTAGGTTAAGGTACAATATGGGTTAGGTTAAGGTACAATATGGGTTAGGTTAAGGTACAATATGGGTTAGGTTAAGGTACAATATGGGTTAGGTTAAGGTACAATATGGGTTAGGTTAAGGTACAATATGGGTTAGGTTAAGGCGCAACATAGGTTAGGTTAAGGCGCAACATAGGTTAGGTTAAGGCGCAACATAGGTTAGGTTAAGGCGCAACACGGGTTAGGTTAAGGCGCAACACGGGTTAGGTTAAGGCGCAACACGGGTTAGGTTAAGGCGCAACACGGGTTAGGTTAAGGCGCAACACGGGTTAGGTTAAGGCGCAACACGGGTTAGGTTAAGGCGCAACACGGGTTAGGTTAAGGCGCAACACGGGTTAGGTTAAGGCGCAACACGGGTTAGGTTAAGGCGCAACACGGGTTAGGTTAAGGCGCAACACGGGTTAGGTTAAGGCGCAACACGGGTTAGGTTAAGGCGCAACACGGGTTAGGTTAAGGCGCAACACGGGTTAGGTTCAGGCGCAATACGGGTTAGGTTAAGGCGCAATACGGGTTAGGTTAAGGCGCAATACGGGTTAGGTTAAGGCACAATACGGGTTAGGTTAAGGCACAATACGGGTTAGGTTAAGGCACAATACGGGTTAGGTTAAGGCACAATACGGGTTAGGTTAAGGCACAATACGGGTTAGGTTAAGGCACAATACGGGTTAGGTTAAGGCACAATACGGGTTAGGTTAAGGCACAATACGGGTTAGG
>NC_060124.1:289619579-289622079 GCF_021461395.2 Schistocerca americana
CGAGTAGACGCTTTAGGTGCGACCACCCGTGCTCCCAACTGAGCTTGCCGCTGCCGACAGAGGCCCGGGAGCGTGCTGTCGTGGCATTGCCGGCGGGAGACAACACGCGCCACCTACGGTGGCCGGCAGCTCCAACGCCAGCGCCACAGAAGGACAAAAGCCCCACTTGGGTGCCGAAGCGAACTCTCCCAGCACAGCGCACGCGCCAACACGTCCGCACAGCTGCGATACAAACCACCTGCGACAACCGCAGAGGCGACCGAGCAGCAGACGGCGTCGCGGCGCCGAGCGCCGGGCGGCGGCGCATCCTCAGCGCACACAGTCCTCAATCGGACCAGCACACTGCAGATGTCCACCGCGCTTCGCACCGTGCCCGCGAGGACCTACTTTGGCCGCACGGCGCCGCGTGCAGGGTGCGCCGGCGCGCAGCTGCGCCGCCTGCCGCCTCCGTCGGCCGGCGCGCCTGCCACTGGCCGCCCCCACCAGCCGGCTGTAGCGCGTGCGCCCACGCACCGCGCGGCCAGCACGCCGGGAGGCCCCCCCTCACCGGCCGGGGTCGGTCCCACCCAGCCACCGCCGCGTATCGCTTCACACCCACATGCCATTCACGTTCGTGGGCATGGTGGGTATCGCTGAAACAACCGGTTGGTAGCTCAACCGATCGTCGCCATCACTGATTCACCTCTAGCGAGAACAACCGCACCACAACGGATTACCAGTTGTTCATTTGCGTAACGTCACCAGCAAACGTAGACGTCCATCGCCATTTGCAAATTCAACGATTGTTGCATGCCTGTGTCAGGTGTCACGACACACTATGTCTGCCCACATACACGCAACAACATGTGCACGCTTCGCGAACACGTGGAAGGTGGCCCCCGTACGTATGCGATGTCCATTGCGCGAACGACTGTCAACCGGCCTCTGTCGCATGTCGCAGATGTGGAACGCAGTGCACCATGCTATCACGGTGTGTGAGAAGAGACGACTACGTCTGACAACACGCGCCACTACATCAACAGACGGCTCATGCTGATCGCCATCCACGGCATACCATACTGCAATCCAGCTCTTATAGGGAGACGACACGTAGCTGAGTGCACAATATTTGGACCGTATGGTTCGCCGTTGTTGGCGCAGTCGTGGTACGGTCACACATGTACCACGATGTATCATTCAGTACATGAGGACCAATGTGCAGTACAGTGTGTCATTTGGACGTACAACATCAGCGGACAGTTGACACAAGCCGTACCACAACGTAGGCTGTGCTTCGCCATGCGAATGCCAATGAACAACTGCGAAGGGCATTGAGCATGTACGTCCTGCTGCCATCCGCATTACAGTGTATAGCTGCAAGGTGTTTAACATGAAGCGATACTCTGGGGACCGGGCAGTGCGAGTGGCAAACTATATTGCGGGGGTTGCAGTTAGGCAACACTACACTAATTTAACGCGTCGTATGACAATTACAGAGCGGGTTAAGGCCCAACGTGTGTTGGGTTAAGGCCCAACGTGTGTTGGGTTAAGGCCCAACGTGTGTTGGGTTAAGGCCCAACGTGTGTTGGGTTAAGGCCCAACGTGTGTTGGGTTAAGGCCCAACGTGTGTTGGGTTAAGGCCCAACGTGTGTTGGGTTAAGGCCCAACGTGTGTTGGGTTAAGGCCCAACGTGTGTTGGGTTAAGGCCCAACGTGTGTTGGGTTAAGGCCCAACATAGGTTAGGTTAAGGCGCAACATAGGTTAGGTTAAGGCGCAACATGGGTTAGGTTAAGGCGCAACATGGGTTAGGTTAAGGTACAATATGGGTTAGGTTAAGGTACAATATGGGTTAGGTTAAGGTACAATATGGGTTAGGTTAAGGTACAATATGGGTTAGGTTAAGGTACAATATGGGTTAGGTTAAGGTACAATATGGGTTAGGTTAAGGTACAATATGGGTTAGGTTAAGGTACAATATGGGTTAGGTTAAGGTACAATATGGGTTAGGTTAAGGCGCAACATAGGTTAGGTTAAGGCGCAACATAGGTTAGGTTAAGGCGCAACACGGGTTAGGTTAAGGCGCAACACGGGTTAGGTTAAGGCGCAACACGGGTTAGGTTAAGGCGCAACACGGGTTAGGTTAAGGCGCAACACGGGTTAGGTTAAGGCGCAACACGGGTTAGGTTAAGGCGCAACACGGGTTAGGTTAAGGCGCAACACGGGTTAGGTTAAGGCGCAACACGGGTTAGGTTAAGGCGCAACACGGGTTAGGTTAAGGCGCAACACGGGTTAGGTTAAGGCGCAACACGGGTTAGGTTAAGGCGCAACACGGGTTAGGTTAAGGCGCAACACGGGTTAGGTTAAGGCGCAACACGGGTTAGGTTAAGGCGCAACACGGGTTAGGTTAAGGCGCAACACGGGTTAGGTTAAGGCGCAACACGGGTTAGGTTAAGGCGCAACACGGGTTAGGTTCAGGCACAATAAGGGTTAGGTTAAGGCGCAATACGGGTTAGGTTAAGGC
>NC_060124.1:289627079-289629579 GCF_021461395.2 Schistocerca americana
CTCACGCTGCACCTCGTCCCGGCCTGCACCGTCGGCGGCTGGCCCAATCCTCTTCAGCGCCAGGAGACGGGACCGGCGAAGTGTTGGCCCCATCCATCGGCATGATGGGATGCCGAGGCCTCCCTGGGCTACAGGAGCGTGGAAGTATCCCAGTATTCTGAGGGCCAGCCCATGGTACAGGCCAGGCAGAAGTACGGTGGTGAGGGCGTGGAGGCGCTGTTGCGGCTTGAGCGGAGCTCGGGAGATGACGTCCAGCTGCTCCACCAGGTGGCGTCGTGGGTTGAAAACGCAGCGACCAGCGGTGGAGAATTGCAGTCCCAGGTACCGGAAGGTTTCACCCACACGTAGGGCGGGCACGGTGGCGTTGCCCGCTTTGAAGGTAACGTCGGCGTCGACCTTCACCTTCTTGTCGCGCCCAGACGCGACTAAGGCGAGGGTGAAACACTTCCGGGCGTTGATCTGCAGCCCCAGATGGGCGAGGGCTGCGACGGCTGCGTCGATGAGGGACTGCAATCCCCTCGCGGTCGATGCAAAAAGCAGGACGTCATCTGCGAAGGCCGCAGCGTTAACTCTGCGACCAAGGATCCGAGCTCCGATGTGGGAGGGAAGTTGACTCAAAACATAGTCCACCGCAAAATTGAAAAGGAGGGGGGAGAGGGGGTCACCCTGACGCACACCCCTAGCCGGCTGCAGGGGCACGCCCACGTCGGCGCCGCCCGCTATCACCGTCGTGCTACCCTCGTAACACCTTTCGACGTACTCAATAAAGCAATCCGGCAGGCCATGAGCCCTCAGCACGGGGCGGAGGGCGGCATGGCCCACCGAATCGAACGCTTTAGAGACGTCGATCGATGCCACAAAAACAGAGCGACAGGAGCGGACTGCGTCGGTGAGAGCAGTGTCCAAGATGAAGGTGTTTTCCAACATCCCATCCCGGGGGATGAATGCCCGCTGACGTTCGTCCACAGCACATGCACGCATCAGGCGTGACGCGAGAACCTTGTGAAAGGTCCGCGCCAACACCGAGCAGACCGTAATGGGGCGAAAGTCAGCGGGGGATGTTGGTGCAGCCGTTTTGGGGAGAAGTGACGTCCGGGCGCGAAGCAGACGCTCGGGGAGGGCGCGGGCCAGGAGGAAGAGGTTCAAGAGTTTCACCAGGACTTCATGCGGCAGGCGCCGCAGCTCCGCTGGAGTCAGGCCGTCCGGCCCGGCTGCCGATCCCCTGGGCGGCAAGGCAGCAGCGACCTCCTCACGTGTGACCGGCCCCCATAGGCACTCAGGAGCGACAGGCTCCGAGTGCGGGAGAAGGCGGTCACGGATGAAGCCGGCGGTGGAGATCGGCTTCTTCGTGAAGAGGTCCGCCCAGAAGTCCAGCAGACCGGGGATGTCGGGTGGCGGCTGCAGCAGGGTGCCGTCCAGCAAGCCGCGCACGCAACGCGCACGCGACCTACGGAAGGCGTCCTGTGTCCGCGCGTATTCCCAGCGGCGCCGCTTGCGCTTCTGCAGCGGCGGGGCGGCAGGCGGCCGCTTGGATGGTTGGCGCGGCCGCTGTGTCCTGGTGATCGACCTCTCCCCCCTGGACCCGACCGACGCAAGGGCATCCGGGAGCATGCCCAGGATGACATCGGGCGGCGTGCCCCGCCCCAGACCAATGACTCGATCCAGGGCAGAGAAACGCTGGGCGGAAGCAGGTAGCCCCGCCAGGTGCTCCCAGATGGCGGCGTCAGTCGGCCCCTCCGGCGGCGGCCCGGTGGTGTCGGCCGCGAAGTCCTCGGCTGCGTCGACGGGCGGCGCAGCGGCCTCGCCCGCGTCAGGCAGCGAGCTCGCTGCTCCACGGCGGGACGCCGGCTCTTCACCCCGACCGATCTCAAGTGCCTCCATGAATTGGCGGACAAGCTGCTTGTGGGCAGCTTGCCGCCGTCGGCACTTGATTGCCTCAAGCGTTCGGTCGGGGAACATCCTGGTAAGTAAGAGAGTCATAGTTACTCCCGCCGTTTACCCGCGCTTGCTTGAATTTCTTCACGTTGACATTCAGAGCACTGGGCAGAAATCACATTGCGTCAACACCCGCTAGGGCCATCGCAATGCTTTGTTTTAATTAGACAGTCGGATTCCCCCAGTCCGTGCCAGTTCTGAGTTGATCGTTGAATGGCGGCCGAAGAGAATCCGCGCACCCGCGCGCCCCCGGAGGAGCACGCTAAGGCGGACGCGGCCTCGCAGCAAGGAAGATCCGTGGGAGGCCAAGGCACGGGACCGAGCTCGGATCCTGCACGCAGGTTGAAGCACCGGGGCGCGAACGCCGCGCAGGCGCGCGCATCCTGCACCGCCGGCCAGCACGAGGCCAACCAACGGCGAGAGCAGACCACGCCCGCGCTAAACGCCCGCACTTACCGGCACCCCTACGGCACTCACCTCGCCCAGGCCCGGCACGTTAGCGCTGACCCACTTCCCGACCAAGCCCGACACGCCCCGATCCTCAGAGCCAATCCTTATCCCGAAG
>NC_060124.1:289634579-289644579 GCF_021461395.2 Schistocerca americana
AATATTTTAAAAACTAAACCTACATTTACTTCCTGCAGCGTCACAAGTGTGTCAGCAATATACAAACCTACTTATATGCCTTGCCCATCGAGCTAACCCCGATGGGCGTGCCCCTGACACTGGGCAGGCCAGGATTTTAATCGCTGCAGGTTCCTATATCTAAATTTCTAATCTAATTCCTACTATCTAATTTTAACCTACGTCATTTCCAGTGTAATGTCAATTCCGGGTAATTCCTATTCCCCACCCCCCCTGTTCCCGCGCGTGGCGGATTCCAGACTAAGAGTCGGCCTATCCACGCGCAGGCGGAATGGGAGTAGGGCGTATTAGTCGCAATTTGTGCTATTTAGTCTAGTTCCCTCATGTATTCTCTTAGCACCTTTTGTGATACCTCGTTGGCGAGTTTATTTATCATTTGGAAGGTATCTTCATGTCTAATTAGGTTATAAGTGTCATAGTCAGATAGTTGGTCTCGTAGTGTAGAGGCAACATCATTGAAGAGAGGGCACTCGTAAATCACATGATCGGGAGTGCCCTCTGGTTCACCACATTCACACGCGGGTGTCGCCCTTTTCCCAAACCGGCATAAGTATGCCGGATAAGGTCCATGTCCAGTGAGAAAATGGATTAGCCCTCTGGTTGGTTCGAAGTATTTCATTTTCAGCCGTTCTGTAATACTTGGTAACAATTCATGTGTCCTGCGCCCTGTTTCATCAGTATCCCATAGTTCTTGCCATAGTTGTACTCCTCTTTTCCTAATCTCGCCCTTATCCCCAGCCCTGATACCTAAGATTTCCTCTATTTTTGTTATGTTTCCCTTTTTACTCCAGAACCATGCAGCTTGCTCCCTGATTTTAATATCCAGGGGGCAAAGTCCCATTATAACTGTTAATGCTCCTCCAGGTGTTGTACGATAAGCACCTACCGATCTTAGAATCATGTTTCTTTGAACCCTTCTCACTGTCATGGCGGGCACCACCCTCGTGAGCCTGTGTGCCCAGACCCCCGAGCCGTAACCCACTATCGATGTTAGTATACTATTGTGATAGAGTTTTATAAGGTGAGGTGGTAGATGAAATCTTCTGTGTCCTATGGATATGAGGTTATTCAGTGTTTGAATAGCTTTCTGGGTCACGGTTTCAATGTGTTTCCCAAAATTCCACCTCTCATCAATGATGATGCCCAAGTAACGTGCGTCACGTCTCCGAAGAACCGGCGAGCGGTTGATACGTACGGTCGGGTTACGTATTAATTGTCCCTTTAATAGCAAGTAGGTGGACTTACTTGGCGACACCGTCATTTTGGTGTTTTGACACCATAGCTGTAGTTTATTTAAGGCAGTCTCTATTTTAGGTTCAATGTCTTCGCGGCTTCGGCCGCCGACCAGCAGGAGGAGGTCATCTGCATACGCTATCACCTCTAGCACTTCCTCACTTTGTTGTAGGGTGTCCAATAAAGGCTCCATATGGATGTCCCAGAACAGGGGCCCGAGTACGGAACCCTGAGGACATCCCTTTGTTATAACTTTTCCAATTCTCTTGCTAGAGGATGATAGCCAGACCTCCCGTTCTTCACAATAGCTCCTCAGGCATCCATATAGCGGCCCTGGACACTCCTTCTCCCGCAAGCAGGAGAAGAGCGAAGGCCACCACAGGTTGTCGAAGGCGCCACTGATGTCAACCATAATGCCCACCACGTACTTATGCGGGGTAGAGCCACAGACCTCAGCAGCCAGGGCGATCGCATCAGATGTCGATCGCCCAGGCCTGAAGCCGAACTGTCTGTCGCTCACCCCACGCAGCACTCTATGTGCAGCCAGTCTGTCAGCTAGTAACTTCTCTAATATTTTCCCTAGTATGTTGATTAAGCAAATAGGTCTATAAGATTTTACATTTGTAGGATCTTTATCTAACCCTTTCCGAATAATGACTACGTTTGCTGATTTCCACACCCTAGGAATTTTTTGCCGTATCAGACACTCATTGTATAGGTGAGTGAGTGGTGCAGTTAGCTGGGGGGCCAGGAACTGCACCACCTCAGCCACAATGCCGTCTGGCCCGGGAGCTTTTCCCCTTTTAAGTGCTTTTATATGGGCAGCTACCTCTTCCTCCGAGAAAGGGTAGACTGCCGTATTATTGATGTACTCATTTTGGTCTTCATGTCTTAATTGTTGTTGCTGGTCGGATTCTCCATCCGCACTATCGTCAGGCAACAGGGACTGGAGGAGGACCTCAGCAGTTTCCTGCCAAGACTCCGTCATCCTGTCCCCGTGCCTAACTGTTGACAATTCTAGTGGAGAGCGGATCTTCTCTCGAACTAGTTTGTACGGTGTACCCCAGGGGTCCTGTGCCAATTGGCTCTGGACGAAGTTTTCCCAGCTTTTTATCCTAACATCCTGGAGTTCTTTCTGAAAAAGACGTTTAGCCTCCCGATATTGTATCAGCCATCTTTGCCGTTCCAGCCAGACGACACTGCGCTGGTAATACCTTCTCAGCCTCCTAACAGACTGGCGCATAGTTTCTAGTTCGGGCGACCATGGCGATGGAGAGGCTGCAATGGCCTTCCTCCTGGTCGGTACGGCAGCTTTCACCGCGTTCGTTATTGCGTTGGTCAGTTCTTCTGCTCGGTCATTTACGTCTATGTCAAAGTCTGCTTCACCCTCTGGTAAGGCAGGAATGACGCACTCCCTGGCTAGTCGTTCCCAATTAGCCCTTCTGTAATTAAACTGCATCTCCCACCCCATGGCCCAGCAGGACTCTTTTCCACCTATAATGAAAGTAATTAAATTATGGTCACTTGTAGTGGCGTTTTCCTCCACTTTCCACTCCTGTATCGTGTTGATTGCATTAGGGGTTGCTAAAGTTATGTCAATATTCGTACCTGGTCATCCTCCCGCCGCATAGGTTGGAGGATTACCAGGTTTGTTGGCTATCACTAGCTGTGATGCCATGATGTAATCTTCTACTTTTTCTCCATTGGTGTCCCTTGTGCCGCTGTGCCATAGGGGGGATTTTGCATTGACATCAGCCGTGATTATGATTCTTCGTCCCTGCAGTGCCGTGGTTACTGCTGCCAGATGGTCAAGATGTACTTCAATATTATCTCCGTACTGAAAGTACATGTTAATTAATATGACTGTTTCATTAGGAGATAGCAGCTCCACGACATTGCAGTGACTGTTATTAAATTGTGATAGTATAGTCACTTTCAGGGCTTTGTTCGTGATGATTATTGCCGCTTTCGGATTATCTCCTTGGCTGATTACTTGCCACGTCGCGGCTGTGAATGTGATTTTTCCATCCAGGGAGTACGGCTCTTGTAGACAGAGCACATCGAGCCTCCTCTCCTCCACTTCCTTTCGGAGCTCCTGCATTACGAGTCGACTGTTGTGTGTGTTAAGTTGGCCAATTGTAATTTTTGTCATCTATGGAAAGTATGTATGTATGTGATCGTTTGGCCAAGTCTTGTTCCAGTCATACGTAAGACGTCCATTTGCCAACACTGACTGTTCGTATATGTCGTTTAGGTCAAACTTTTCTCCTCGTCTTTCGAAAACTTTCTTTAGTAAGTCTCGCAGGGCTCCGAAGTCAGTGGGGAGATTCACTGACTTTAGCTGTATCCTGTCCACAGCCTCCATTACCGAGAAGGTGACTCTTCTTCCGTATTCGTGCCCCACGCGGACCACATGTCGTAAGGCAGTGGTCAGGGTAGCCGGCTGCTCTAATCTCGCCAGTTGCATGGTGAATTCTAGGTTCGGATATATCCGAACTGGGTCTATTGGCGGTAGTCTTACCACTGAGGTTTCTACCGAACTAGTTATGGTGTTCTCTTGTATAGGCTTTTGTTCTTTTTGGTTATCTATATTTGCTGATACCTCAGGCACAGGATGCTTTTGCCGTTGCAGGTGTATAGTCGGCTTTACTCCCCTGCTGAGAGAGGAGGGAGTAGCCATAGGGATGGTTTCTGTCTGTATGCATTTATCTATTTTTGGTGGATCTGTTTGAATGCCTTTGTCGACTGTTTCTGGTACCGGATCCCTCGAAAGAGACTTTATGAACTCTTTGAATCTGCTTGCCCTAATGGCGTCCCTCCTCCTTTTGCTAGGGGACTTTCGCTTTGGCATCCTGTTTTGTTGTACGTACTCAGCCATAGTCCGTTCTTGATATTAGTCTTTGCTCTAACATGCGGTATGTAGGGCAATTTCGTCCTGAGGCTCCACAGTTTCTCTTCCCACGCCTTTTGCAGGGAATGCACACGCTTGCAGCTTTGCATTCTTTGCGTGTGTGTCCATCTTCGCCGCACCTGGAGCAAGCCGACCCCCTGGTGCAGTGCCTTAGAACATGGTCCAAGTCTCCGCAATTGTGGCAACGAGGTACCACAAGGTAGTCTCTAATATTGATGGCATGAAAGCCAATGTACAGTCTGCCCATTGTTATGATTTGTTTCCACATTGGTGCTGTGACCTCAGCGACGTGATGCACGACATCACGATCCCGAGGTCCCGTTTTGAATCTTAGCTTAAAGGAATCCTTAAATTCATTCTCATTCATGTGATCGAAATTTTGATCCTTTATACTTTGGTGTAATTCTTCATTCGTTATTGTTGCTGGTACATCGTATAGAATGACCAGTGGGTTTCTTTTTCTTGGCGGTTCACACTTTACCACCGAGTTCAGTTTAGGATGTTTTAACAATTTTTCTTTGTCCTCGTCTGTGGCCACTTCCACAATTACCGAGTTTCTACTGGGTTTTACTTTATTTATTCGTATTTTGTCTTTTACTGGGTCAACACTTTTAGTCAGCAGTTCTTGTATCTTTTTTACGCTTGTGTCTTCGCCTGGTAGGGTTCTGAGAAAGACCGCCGTATCTGACCGCTTGGTCATCTTGGCGATCGTTTCTTTTGTGGTTTGGGGCTTTGGCGGTGCTTGCGCGACCACTCCAGCCCAGGTTTTTGTTGGTTGCCTTCTCAAACGTTCATTTTCTTTTTCTAGCTCCTGTACGCGGCCTTCGAGCTTGGCGTGGGCGATGGCCCATGCAGCCAGCTCGTTCTTTATAGTGGACAAAGCCGCCTGACTTATCTTGCCGTTCTTAATATTCTGCTCCAAGAGCAGCGTAACACGTGCATGTCGTTGCGTAACGGTTTCATCCTCTGCTAGTCCCATCTCGTCTTGTGGAGAGGGATCAAGCATCGCAGATGCTCGCTTAAGCGCACTCGATTCACTCGTCTCAGGTGTAGCCATATTGTTAACGAGTGAAAATAAGGTGGGAGCCCGTCTCTTGCCCCGGACCGGCTCCTCTGGCATGGGGGGGGACTATTGCAGCTCGCCCACCGACCTCGCCCCTAGGTCAAGGGCACTCCAGAGCTGCAGGGTTCAACGCGCCGTTGCCAGCGCACTGGTCCCCATCGAAGGCCTCGTCGTCGACGATTTCACCCGACGCTCCTCGGCAAGTGCACCCCGCACTCCGGAGAGGCGGATGCACCCCTCGCCCTTCGCCGCCTACTAGCCCGAGTTTCCACCCGAAGGCCGAGGACCCACTCCTACTCAGGTGGTGGGTCGGTCCCCCAGTCGTTCGGCGGTCTGGGCCCATCTAACCTGGCCCAGGCGATGTCACCACCACCTGGGTTTGGCAGAACACGCCCCGGTTACCCAGAGGCGCGGCGAAGCACCCTTGCCGACTCGCGCCGTGATCCCACGCCGACAAACGAGGTCGCCGGCATGCAGAGCACCTGCTGGTCTGTGCCCTGCGAACAGAAAGGGACTGGTGTTCGGTCCCTCGACACAGCTCCCCCTGTGCCACGCACCCTTCGCTTTCGCATCGGGTTGGGTCGCAGCTCTCCCTTTTGACGCAAGGCAGAATGCCGAGCTTGACGTCTGGCACCACGGGAAGGCGGAAAGAGCTACTTGGGAAGGAGAGGCTGTAAGAGACGCTTCACTTCCCCGAGTGAGGACTGCCGCGGCACGCCCGACTGGAAAGCGATACGCCCCAGTGCGAGCCTCCGTGCCTTACGGCGCGCCGGCAACGGGCGGGCCCGCGCCGAAACGCGCCGTCAAGCGACTGACCTCACGCCAGGACTCTGTTTGCATGTATTAGCTCTAGAATTACCACAGTTATCCAAGTAACGTGGGTACGATCTAAGGAACCATAACTGATTTAATGAGCCATTCGCGGTTTCACCTTAATGCGGCTTGTACTGAGACATGCATGGCTTAATCTTTGAGACAAGCATATGACTACTGGCAGGATCAACCAGGGAGCTGCGTCAACTAGAGCTGAGCAGCCGGCCGCCCGGGAGTGTGTCCCGGGGGCCCGCGCGAACACGCAAGCGTCCGCTCAATTATTCTGCAAACAGGAGGAGGCTGAGCTCCCCTGCACAATACACCTCGAAACCCTCTCAGGTCCCGGCGGCGCGCAGCGCCGTCCTAAGTACTTGGTCGGGTTCGAGAGAGGCGCAATCGCCCGGAGTTTGGCGAGTAGACGCTTTAGGTGCGACCACCCGTGCTCCCAACTGAGCTTGCTTCTGCCGACAGAGGCCCGGGAGCGTGCTGTCGTGGCATTGCCGGCGGGAGACAACACGCGCCACCTACGGTGGCCGGCAGCTCCAACGCCAGCGCCACAGAAGGACAAAAGCCCCACTTGGGTGCCGAAGCAAACTCTCCCAGCACAGCGCACGCGCCAACACGTCCGCACAGCTGCGATACAAACCACCTGCGAGAACCGCAGAGGCGACCGAGCAGCAGACGGCGTCGCGGCGCCGAGCGCCGGGCGGCGGCGCATCCTCAGCGCACACAGTCCTCAATCGGACCAGCACACTGCAGATGTCCACCGCGCTTCGCACCGGGCCCGCGAGGACCTACTTTGGCCGCACGGCGCCGCGTGCAGGGTGCGCCGGCGCGCAGCTGCGCCGCCTGCCGCCTCCGTCGGCCGGCGCGCCTGCCACTGGCCGCCCCCACCAGCCGGCTGTAGCGCGTGCGCCCACGCACCGCGCGGCCAGCACGCCGGGAGGCCCCCCCTCACCGGCCGGGGACGGTCCCACCCAGCCACCGCCGCGTATCGCTTCACACCCACATGCCATTCACGTTCGTGGGCATGGTGGGTATCGCTGAAACAACCGGTTGGTAGCTCAACCGATCGTCGCCATCACTGATTCACCTCTAGCGAGAACAACCGCACCACAACGGTTTACCAGTTGTTCATTTGCGTAACGTCACCAGCAAACGTAGACGTCCATCGCCATTTGCAAATTCAACGATTGTTGCATGCCTGTGTCAGGTGTCACGACACACTATGTCTGCCCACATACACGCAACAACATGTGCACGCTTCGCGAACACGTGGAAGGTGGCCCCCGTACGTATGCGATGTCCATTGCGCGAACGACTGTCAACCGGCCTCTGTCGCATGTCGCAGATGTGGAACGCAGTGCACCATGCTATCACGGTGTGTGAGAAGAGACGACTACGTCTGACAACACGCGCCACTACATCAACAGACGGCTCATGCTGATCGCCATCCACGGCATACCATACTGCAATCCAGCTCTTATAGGGAGACGACACGTAGCTGAGTGCACAATATTTGGACCGTAGGGTTCGCCGTTGTTGGCGCAGTCGTGGTACGGTCACACATGTACCACGATGTATCATTCAGTACATGAGGACCAATGTGCAGTACAGTGTGTCATTTGGACGTACAACATCAGCGGACAGTTGACACAAGCCGTACCACAACGTAGGCTGTGCTTCGCCATGCGAATGCCAATGAACAACTGCGAAGGGCATTGAGCATGTACGTCCTGCTGCCATCCGCATTACAGTGTATAGCTGCAAGGTGTTTAACATGAAGCGATACTCTGGGGACCGGGCAGTGCGAGTGGCAAACTATATTGCGGGGGTTGCAGTTAGGCAACACTACACTAATTTAACGCGTCGTATGACAATTACAGAGCGGGTTAAGGCCCAACGTGTGTTGGGTTAAGGCCCAACGTGTGTTGGGTTAAGGCCCAACGTGTGTTGGGTTAAGGCCCAACGTGTGTTGGGTTAAGGCCCAACGTGTGTTGGGTTAAGGCCCAACGTGTGTTGGGTTAAGGCCCAACGTGTGTTGGGTTAAGGCCCAACGTGTGTTGGGTTAAGGCCCAACGTGTGTTGGGTTAAGGCCCAACATAGGTTAGGTTAAGGCGCAACATAGGTTAGGTTAAGGCGCAACATAGGTTAGGTTAAGGCGCAACATGGGTTAGGTTAAGGCGCAACATGGGTTAGGTTAAGGTACAATATGGGTTAGGTTAAGGTACAATATGGGTTAGGTTAAGGTACAATATGGGTTAGGTTAAGGTACAATATGGGTTAGGTTAAGGTACAATATGGGTTAGGTTAAGGTACAATATGGGTTAGGTTAAGGCGCAACATAGGTTAGTTTAAGGCGCAACATAGGTTAGGTTAAGGCGCAACATAGGTTAGGTTAAGGCGCAACACAGGTTAGGTTAAGGCGCAACACGGGTTAGGTTAAGGCGCAACACGGGTTAGGTTAAGGCGCAACACGGGTTAGGTTAAGGCGCAACACGGGTTAGGTTAAGGCGCAACACGGGTTAGGTTAAGGCGCAACACGGGTTAGGTTAAGGCGCAACACGGGTTAGGTTAAGGCGCAACACGGGTTAGGTTAAGGCGCAACACGGGTTAGGTTAAGGCGCAACACGGGTTAGGTTAAGGCGCAACACGGGTTAGGTTAAGGCGCAACACGGGTTAGGTTCAGGCGCAATACGGGTTAGGTTAAGGCGCAATACGGGTTAGGTTAAGGCGCAATACGGGTTAGGTTAAGGCACAATACGGGTTAGGTTAAGGCACAATACGGGTTAGGTTAAGGCACAATACGGGTTAGGTTAAGGCACAATACGGGTTAGGTTAAGGCACAATACGGGTTAGGTTAAGGCACAATACGGGTTAGGTTAAGGCACAATACGGGTTAGGTTAAGGCACAATACGGGTTAGGTTAAGGCACAATACGGGTTAGGTTAAGGCACAATACGGGTTAGGTTAAGGCACAATACGGGTTAGGTTAAGGCACAATACGGGTTAGGTTAAGGCACAATACGGGTTAGGTTAAGGTACACATTGTTGTAAGGAAAGGTGT
The DNA here is from genome assembly GCF_021461395.2 of Schistocerca americana. NCBI lineage: Eukaryota > Metazoa > Arthropoda > Insecta > Orthoptera > Acrididae > Schistocerca > Schistocerca americana. The sequence continues at coordinate 289,643,706 of NC_060124.1, forward strand.
TTTGGGGGGGGGGGGCCGGTTTGTTGATTGTGATTATCGTAAGTAAATGACTGCGGCATCATCTGATTTGCCATGTCAGGGTGCACCTTTGGCTCATGACAGGCGGCGCTCTGATTCCATGCTTGTGGCAGACCTGTGTCTTTCATTCCTGCCATTGTTTGTGTGCTGTGACAGGAGGCAGTATTGTGATGTTGGGTGTACCCCTGTGTAGGACATGTGTGGGTGTTGGTGGCTTAGCTGAGCAATGGTGGTTGTCGGAAGGGTGGGATGTTCTGTTTTGTGAGTGGACCTCCCGGTCTGGTTATGATAGTGTGGATTGTCTAATGTGGCGGAGAGGATGCACTGGGTGTTGTTCCATGCTGGTGCTTACATATTGTCTCTGTGCCTGTTACAGGCAGAGAGTAGTGCGTGATAAGAGTGTCTGGCTGACGTGTGGTTGTGATTGTGAGCAGAGTCTTTCAGCATGTATACGGACAGTTGTATACATTATCTGTATTTTGATGGCTCTATCTATTACTAATCAGCGCCGTGTATACGTTTCATCCGGTTCCAGTCGAAACTGTTGTATCTCCGTACATTAGTGACACGGCGAGGCCGCCACGTAGTTACTCGTCTCGGCAGCTTCCACCGGTGTATGGCAAATGATTATAAGGAATCAGTCTAGTCGTCAATACCGATAGTGTGACGTCACATGTCTGGGGTGGGGGACGCTGCGCCCTTCCGGTGGGTCATGGCCTAGGAAGACTCTTCCCACGCAGGGGGGGCTTGGACTGTCATTGACTCTTCCGAGTAATATACTTGCCGTACGTTTTTGCGACTGCGAGTGCAACGCTCACCGGTACCGACATGGATGGAGCGCCTCCTAGCTGCCGCT
>NC_060124.1:289652079-289657079 GCF_021461395.2 Schistocerca americana
GCACCAGACTTGCCCTCCAATAGATACTCGTTAAAGGATTTAAAGTGTACTCATTCCGATTACGGGGCCTCGGATGAGTCCCGTATCGTTATTTTTCGTCACTACCTCCCCGTGCCGGGAGTGGGTAATTTGCGCGCCTGCTGCCTTCCTTGGATGTGGTAGCCGTTTCTCAGGCTCCCTCTCCGGAATCGAACCCTGATTCCCCGTTACCCGTTACAACCATGGTAGGCGCAGAACCTACCATCGACAGTTGATAAGGCAGACATTTGAAAGATGCGTCGCCGGTACGAGGACCGTGCGATCAGCCCAAAGTTATTCAGAGTCACCAAGGCAAACGGACCGGACGAGCCGACCGATTGGTTTTGATCTAATAAAAGCGTCCCTTCCATCTCTGGTCGGGACTCTGTTTGCATGTATTAGCTCTAGAATTACCACAGTTATCCAAGTAACGTGGGTACGATCTAAGGAACCATAACTGATTTAATGAGCCATTCGCGGTTTCACCTTAATGCGGCTTGTACTGAGACATGCATGGCTTAATCTTTGAGACAAGCATATGACTACTGGCAGGATCAACCAGGGAGCTGCGTCAACTAGAGCTGAGCAGCCGGCCGCCCGGGAGTGTGTCCCGGGGGCCCGCGCGAACACGCAAGCGTCCGCTCAATTATTCTGCAAACAGGAGGAGGCTGAGCTCCCCTGCACAATACACCTCGAAACCCTCTCAGGTCCCGGCGGCGCGCAGCGCCGTCCTAAGTACTTGGTCGGGTTCGAGAGAGGCGCAATCGCCCGGAGTTTGGCGAGTAGACGCTTTAGGTGCGACCACCCGTGCTCCCAACTGAGCTTGCCGCTGCCGACAGAGGCCCGGGAGCGTGCTGTCGTGGCATTGCCGGCGGGAGACAACACGCGCCACCTACGGTGGCCGGCAGCTCCAACGCCAGCGCCACAGAAGGACAAAAGCCCCACTTGGGTGCCGAAGCAAACTCTCCCAGCACAGCGCACGCGCCAACACGTCCGCACAGCTGCGATACAAACCACCTGCGAGAACCGCAGAGGCGACCGAGCAGCAGACGGCGTCGCGGCGCCGAGCGCCGGGCGGCGGCGCATCCTCAGCGCACACAGTCCTCAATCGGACCAGCACACTGCAGATGTCCACCGCGCTTCGCACCGGGCCCGCGAGGACCTACTTTGGCCGCACGGCGCCGCGTGCAGGGTGCGCCGGCGCGCAGCTGCGCCGCCTGCCGCCTCCGTCGGCCGGCGCGCCTGCCACTGGCCGCCCCCACCAGCCGGCTGTAGCGCGTGCGCCCACGCACCGCGCGGCCAGCACGCCGGGAGGCCCCCCCTCACCGGCCGGGGACGGTCCCACCCAGCCACCGCCGCGTATCGCTTCACACCCACATGCCATTCACGTTCGTGGGCATGGTGGGTATCGCTGAAACAACCGGTTGGTAGCTCAACCGATCGTCGCCATCACTGATTCACCTCTAGCGAGAACAACCGCACCACAACGGTTTACCAGTTGTTCATTTGCGTAACGTCACCAGCAAACGTAGACGTCCATCGCCATTTGCAAATTCAACGATTGTTGCATGCCTGTGTCAGGTGTCACGACACACTATGTCTGCCCACATACACGCAACAACATGTGCACGCTTCGCGAACACGTGGAAGGTGGCCCCCGTACGTATGCGATGTCCATTGCGCGAACGACTGTCAACCGGCCTCTGTCGCATGTCGCAGATGTGGAACGCAGTGCACCATGCTATCACGGTGTGTGAGAAGAGACGACTACGTCTGACAACACGCGCCACTACATCAACAGACGGCTCATGCTGATCGCCATCCACGGCATACCATACTGCAATCCAGCTCTTATAGGGAGACGACACGTAGCTGAGTGCACAATATTTGGACCGTATGGTTCGCCGTTGTTGGCGCAGTCGTGGTACGGTCACACATGTACCACGATGTATCATTCAGTACATGAGGACCAATGTGCAGTACAGTGTGTCATTTGGACGTACAACATCAGCGGACAGTTGACACAAGCCGTACCACAACGTAGGCTGTGCTTCGCCATGCGAATGCCAATGAACAACTGCGAAGGGCATTGAGCATGTACGTCCTGCTGCCATCCGCATTACAGTGTATAGCTGCAAGGTGTTTAACATGAAGCGATACTCTGGGGACCGGGCAGTGCGAGTGGCAAACTATATTGCGGGGGTTGCAGTTAGGCAACACTACACTAATTTAACGCGTCGTATGACAATTACAGAGCGGGTTAAGGCCCAACGTGTGTTGGGTTAAGGCCCAACGTGTGTTGGGTTAAGGCCCAACGTGTGTTGGGTTAAGGCCCAACGTGTGTTGGGTTAAGGCCCAACGTGTGTTGGGTTAAGGCCCAACGTGTGTTGGGTTAAGGCCCAACGTGTGTTGGGTTAAGGCCCAACGTGTGTTGGGTTAAGGCCCAACGTGTGTTGGGTTAAGGCCCAACGTGTGTTGGGTTAAGGCCCAACGTGTGTTGGGTTAAGGCCCAACGTGTGTTGGGTTAAGGCCCAACGTGTGTTGGGTTAAGGCCCAACGTGTGTTGGGTTAAGGCCCAACGTGTGTTGGGTTAAGGCCCAACATAGGTTAGGTTAAGGCGCAACATAGGTTAGGTTAAGGCGCAACATAGGTTAGGTTAAGGCGCAACATGGGTTAGGTTAAGGCGCAACATGGGTTAGGTTAAGGTACAATATGGGTTAGGTTAAGGTACAATATGGGTTAGGTTAAGGTACAATATGGGTTAGGTTAAGGTACAATATGGGTTAGGTTAAGGTACAATATGGGTTAGGTTAAGGTACAATATGGGTTAGGTTAAGGTACAATATGGGTTAGGTTAAGGTACAATATGGGTTAGGTTAAGGCGCAACATAGGTTAGGTTAAGGCGCAACATAGGTTAGGTTAAGGCGCAACATAGGTTAGGTTAAGGCGCAACATAGGTTAGGTTAAGGCGCAACACGGGTTAGGTTAAGGCGCAACACGGGTTAGGTTAAGGCGCAACACGGGTTAGGTTAAGGCGCAACACGGGTTAGGTTAAGGCGCAACACGGGTTAGGTTAAGGCGCAACACGGGTTAGGTTAAGGCGCAACACGGGTTAGGTTAAGGCGCAACACGGGTTAGGTTAAGGCACAATACGGGTTAGGTTAAGGCACAATACGGGTTAGGTTAAGGCACAATACGGGTTAGGTTAAGGCACAATACGGGTTAGGTTAAGGCGCAACACGGGTTAGGTTAAGGCGCAACACGGGTTAGGTTAAGGCGCAACACGGGTTAGGTTAAGGCGCAACACGGGTTAGGTTCAGGCACAATACGGGTTAGGTTAAGGCGCAATACGGGTTAGGTTAAGGCGCAATACGGGTTAGGTTAAGGCGCAATACGGGTTAGGTTAAGGCGCAATACGGGTTAGGTTAAGGCACAATACGGGTTAGGTTAAGGCACAATACGGGTTAGGTTAAGGCACAATACGGGTTAGGTTAAGGCACAATACGGGTTAGGTTAAGGCACAATACGGGTTAGGTTAAGGCACAATACGGGTTAGGTTAAGGCACAATACGGGTTAGGTTAAGGCACAATACGGGTTAGGTTAAGGCACAATACGGGTTAGGTTAAGGCACAATACGGGTTAGGTTAAGGCACAATACGGGTTAGGTTAAGGCACAATACGGGTTAGGTTAAGGCACAATACGGGTTAGGTTAAGGCACAATACGGGTTAGGTTAAGGCACAATACGGGTTAGGTTAAGGCACAATACGGGTTAGGTTAAGGCACAATACGGGTTAGGTTAAGGCACAATACGGGTTAGGTTAAGGCACAATACGGGTTAGGTTAAGGCACAATACGGGTTAGGTTAAGGTACACATTGTTGTAAGGAAAGGTGTTTTGGGGGGGGGGCCGGTTTGTTGATTGTGATTATCGTAAGTAAATGACTGCGGCATCATCTGATTTGCCATGTCAGGGTGCACCTTTGGCTCATGACAGGCGGCGCTCTGATTCCATGCTTGTGGCAGACCTGTGTCTTTCATTCCTGCCATTGTTTGTGTGCTGTGACAGGAGGCAGTATTGTGATGTTGGGTGTACCCCTGTGTAGGACATGTGTGGGTGTTGGTGGCTTAGCTGAGCAATGGTGGTTGTCGGAAGGGTGGGATATTCTGTTTTGTGAGTGGACCTCCCGGTCTGGTTATGATAGTGTGGATTGTCTAATGTGGCGGAGAGGATGCACTGGGTGTTGTTCCATGCTGGTGCTTACATATTGTCTCTGTGCCTGTTACAGGCAGAGAGTAGTGCGTGATAAGAGTGTCTGGCTGACGTGTGGTTGTGATTGTGAGCAGAGTCTTTCAGCATGTATACGGACAGTTGTATACATTATCTGTATTTTGATGGCTCTATCTATTACTAATCAGCGCCGTGTATACGTTTCATCCGGTTCCAGTCGAAACTGTTGTATCTCTGTACATTAGTGACACGGCGAGGCCGCCACGTAGTTACTCGTCTCGGCAGCTTCCACCGGTGTATGGCAAATGATTATAAGGAATCAGTCTAGTCGTCAATACCGATAGTGTGACGTCACATGTCTGGGGTGGGGGACGCTGCGCCCTTCCGGTGGGTCATGGCCTAGGAAGACTCTTCCCACGCAGGGGGGGCTTGGACTGTCATTGACTCTTCCGAGTAATATACTTGCCGTACGTTTTTGCGACTGCGAGTGCAACGCTCACCGGTACCGACATGGATGGAGCGCCTCCTAGCTGCCGCTGAGCATCTGCATTCGTACAGAGAGCAACGCGATCGCGTCTGTAGCTCGTACGTGGTACAGCTCGCAGCTCATGTATATGGACAGCGGGAATGTCGCATATTGGACATAACTCTTCATGAAACGCACGTTATAGGGGTGGATTGCACATTGCGAGTGCGAGCAAAGTCCGCCGTTCATCCGCTGGAGTTGCGAGTTGGGCGGTTGGGGTGGGGC
>NC_060124.1:289662079-289664579 GCF_021461395.2 Schistocerca americana
GACCTACGGAAGGCGTCCTGTGTCCGCGCGTATTCCCAGCGGCGCCGCTTGCGCTTCTGCAGCGGCGGGGCGGCAGGCGGCCGCTTGGATGGTTGGCGCGGCCGCTGTGTCCTGGTGATCGACCTCTCCCCCCTGGACCCGACCGACGCAAGGGCATCCGGGAGCATGCCCAGAGTCATAGTTACTCCCGCCGTTTACCCGCGCTTGCTTGAATTTCTTCACGTTGACATTCAGAGCACTGGGCAGAAATCACATTGCGTCAACACCCGCTAGGGCCATCGCAATGCTTTGTTTTAATTAGACAGTCGGATTCCCCCAGTCCGTGCCAGTTCTGAGTTGATCGTTGAATGGCGGCCGAAGAGAATCCGCGCACCCGCGCGCCCCCGGAGGAGCACGCTAAGGCGGACGCGGCCTCGCAGCAAGGAAGATCCGTGGGAGGCCAAGGCACGGGACCGAGCTCGGATCCTGCACGCAGGTTGAAGCACCGGGCCGCGAACGCCGCGCAGGCGCGCGCATCCTGCACCGCCGGCCAGCACGAGGCCAACCAACGGCGAGAGCAGACCACGCCCGCGCTAAACGCCCGCACTTACCGGCACCCCTACGGCACTCACCTCGCCCAGGCCCGGCACGTTAGCGCTGACCCACTTCCCGACCAAGCCCGACACGCCCCGATCCTCAGAGCCAATCCTTATCCCGAAGTTACGGATCCAATTTGCCGACTTCCCTTACCTACATTATTCTATCGACTAGAGGCTCTTCACCTTGGAGACCTGCTGCGGATATGGGTACGAACCGGCGCGACACCTCCACGTGGCCCTCTCCCGGATTTTCAAGGTCCGAGGGGAAGATCGGGACACCGCCGCAACTGCGGTGCTCTTCGCGTTCCAAACCCTATCTCCCTGCTAGAGGATTCCAGGGAACTCGAACGCTCATGCAGAAAAGAAAACTCTTCCCCGATCTCCCGACGGCGTCTCCGGGTCCTTTTGGGTTACCCCGACGAGCATCTCTAAAAGAGGGGCCCGACTTGTATCGGTTCCGCTGCCGGGTTCCGGAATAGGAACCGGATTCCCTTTCGCCCAACGGGGGCCAGCACAAAGTGCATCATGCTATGACGGCCCCCATCAACATCGGATTTCTCCTAGGGCTTAGGATCGACTGACTCGTGTGCAACGGCTGTTCACACGAAACCCTTCTCCGCGTCAGCCCTCCAGGGCCTCGCTGGAGTATTTGCTACTACCACCAAGATCTGCACCGACGGCGGCTCCAGGCAGGCTCACGCCCAGACCCTTCTGCGCCCACCGCCGCGACCCTCCTACTCGTCAGGGCTTCGCGGCCGGCCGCAAGGACCGGCCATGACTGCCAGACTGACGGCCGAGTATAGGCACGACGCTTCAGCGCCATCCATTTTCAGGGCTAGTTGCTTCGGCAGGTGAGTTGTTACACACTCCTTAGCGGATTCCGACTTCCATGGCCACCGTCCTGCTGTCTTAAGCAACCAACGCCTTTCATGGTTTCCCATGAGCGTCGATTCGGGCGCCTTAACTCGGCGTTTGGTTCATCCCACAGCGCCAGTTCTGCTTACCAAAAGTGGCCCACTTGGCACTCCGATCCGAGTCGTTTGCTCGCGGCTTCAGCATATCAAGCAAGCCGGAGATCTCACCCATTTAAAGTTTGAGAATAGGTTGAGGTCGTTTCGGCCCCAAGGCCTCTAATCATTCGCTTTACCGGATGAGACTCGTACGAGCACCAGCTATCCTGAGGGAAACTTCGGAGGGAACCAGCTACTAGATGGTTCGATTAGTCTTTCGCCCCTATACCCAGCTCCGACGATCGATTTGCACGTCAGAATCGCTACGGACCTCCATCAGGGTTTCCCCTGACTTCGTCCTGGCCAGGCATAGTTCACCATCTTTCGGGTCCCAACGTGTACGCTCTAGGTGCGCCTCACCTCGCAATGAGGACGAGACGCCCCGGGAGTGCGGAGGCCGCCGCCCCGTGAAGGGCGGGGAAGCCCCATCCTCCCTCGGCCCGCGCAAGGCGAGACCTTCACTTTCATTACGCCTTTAGGTTTCGTACAGCCCAATGACTCGCGCACATGTTAGACTCCTTGGTCCGTGTTTCAAGACGGGTCGTGAAATTGTCCAAAGCTGAAGCGCCGCTGACGGGAGCGATTATTCCGCCCGAGAGCATCCCGAGCCAACAGCGGCGCGGGTCCGGGGCCGGGCCAGGTAGGTCCGTCATCCGGGAAGAACCGCGCGCGCTTGCCGGGAGCCCGAGCGCCCAAAGGGGCGAATCGACTCCTCCAGATATACCGCCGGGCAGCCAGCCAGGACACCGGGGCTCTGCCCAACAGACGCGAACCGAGGCCCGCGGAAGGACAGGCTGCGCACCCGGGCCGTAGGCCGGCACCCAGCGGGTCGCGACGTCCTACTAGGGGAGAAGTGCGGCCCACCGCACACCGGAACGGCCCCACCCCGCGGCGAGTGGAAAGGCAACCGGA
>NC_060124.1:289667079-289672079 GCF_021461395.2 Schistocerca americana
CCAACTACGAGCTTTTTAACCGCAACAACTTTAATATACGCTATTGGAGCTGGAATTACCGCGGCTGCTGGCACCAGACTTGCCCTCCAATAGATACTCGTTAAAGGATTTAAAGTGTACTCATTCCGATTACGGGGCCTCGGATGAGTCCCGTATCGTTATTTTTCGTCACTACCTCCCCGTGCCGGGAGTGGGTAATTTGCGCGCCTGCTGCCTTCCTTGGATGTGGTAGCCGTTTCTCAGGCTCCCTCTCCGGAATCGAACCCTGATTCCCCGTTACCCGTTACAACCATGGTAGGCGCAGAACCTACCATCGACAGTTGATAAGGCAGACATTTGAAAGATGCGTCGCCGGTACGAGGACCGTGCGATCAGCCCAAAGTTATTCAGAGTCACCAAGGCAAACGGACCGGACGAGCCGACCGATTGGTTTTGATCTAATAAAAGCGTCCCTTCCATCTCTGGTCGGGACTCTGTTTGCATGTATTAGCTCTAGAATTACCACAGTTATCCAAGTAACGTGGGTACGATCTAAGGAACCATAACTGATTTAATGAGCCATTCGCGGTTTCACCTTAATGCGGCTTGTACTGAGACATGCATGGCTTAATCTTTGAGACAAGCATATGACTACTGGCAGGATCAACCAGGGAGCTGCGTCAACTAGAGTTGAGCAGCCGGCCGCCCGGGAGTGTGTCCCGGGGGCCCGCGCGAACACGCAAGCGTCCGCTCAATTATTCTGCAAACAGGAGGAGGCTGAGCTCCCCTGCACAATACACCTCGAAACCCTCTCAGGTCCCGGCGGCGCGCAGCGCCGTCCTAAGTACTTGGTCGGGTTCGAGAGAGGCGCAATCGCCCGGAGTTTGGCGAGTAGACGCTTTAGGTGCGACCACCCATGCTCCCAACTGAGCTTGCCGCTGCCGACAGAGGCCCGGGAGCGTGCTGTCGTGGCATTGCCGGCGGGAGACAACACGCGCCACCTACGGTGGCCGGCAGCTCCAACGCCAGCGCCACAGAAGGACAAAAGCCCCACTTGGGTGCCGAAGCGAACTCTCCCAGCACAGCGCACGCGCCAACACGTCCGCACAGCTGCGATACAAACCACCTGCGAGAACCGCAGAGGCGACCGAGCAGCAGACGGCGTCGCGGCGCCGAGCGCCGGGCGGCGGCGCATCCTCAGCGCACACAGTCCTCAATCGGACCAGCACACTGCAGATGTCCACCGCGCTTCGCACCGGGCCCACGAGGACCTACTTTGGCCGCACGGCGCCGCGTGCAGGGTGCGCCGGCGCGCAGCTGCGCCGCCTGCCGCCTCCGTCGGCCGGCGCGCCTGCCACTGGCCGCCCCCACCAGCCGGCTGTAGCGCGTGCGCCCACGCACCGCGCGGCCAGCACGCCGGGAGGCCCCCCCTCACCGGCCGGGGACGGTCCCACCCAGCCACCGCCGCGTATCGCTTCACACCCACATGCCATTCACGTTCGTGGGCATGGTGGGTATCGCTGAAACAACCGGTTGGTAGCTCAACCGATCGTCGCCATCACTGATTCACCTCTAGCGAGAACAACCGCACCACAACGGTTTACCAGTTGTTCATTTGCGTAACGTCACCAGCAAACGTAGACGTCCATCGCCATTTGCAAATTCAACGATTGTTGCATGCCTGTGTCAGGTGTCACGACACACTATGTCTGCCCACATACACGCAACAACATGTGCACGCTTCGCGAACACGTGGAAGGTGGCCCCCGTACGTATGCGATGTCCATTGCGCGAACGACTGTCAACCGGCCTCTGTCGCATGTCGCAGATGTGGAACGCAGTGCACCATGCTATCACGGTGTGTGAGAAGAGACGACTACGTCTGACAACACGCGCCACTACATCAACAGACGGCTCATGCTGATCGCCATCCACGGCATACCATACTGCAATCCAGCTCTTATAGGGAGACGACACGTAGCTGAGTGCACAATATTTGGACCGTATGGTTCGCCGTTGTTGGCGCAGTCGTGGTACGGTCACACATGTACCACGATGTATCATTCAGTACATGAGGACCAATGTGCAGTACAGTGTGTCATTTGGACGTACAACATCAGCGGACAGTTGACACAAGCCGTACCACAACGTAGGCTGTGCTTCGCCATGCGAATGCCAATGAACAACTGCGAAGGGCATTGAGCATGTACGTCCTGCTGCCATCCGCATTACAGTGTATAGCTGCAAGGTGTTTAACATGAAGCGATACTCTGGGGACCGGGCAGTGCGAGTGGCAAACTATATTGCGGGGGTTGCAGTTAGGCAACACTACACTAATTTAACGCGTCGTATGACAATTACAGAGCGGGTTAAGGCCCAACGTGTGTTGGGTTAAGGCCCAACGTGTGTTGGGTTAAGGCCCAACGTGTGTTGGGTTAAGGCCCAACGTGTGTTGGGTTAAGGCCCAACGTGTGTTGGGTTAAGGCCCAACGTGTGTTGGGTTAAGGCCCAACGTGTGTTGGGTTAAGGCCCAACGTGTGTTGGGTTAAGGCCCAACGTGTGTTGGGTTAAGGCCCAACGTGTGTTGGGTTAAGGCCCAACGTGTGTTGGGTTAAGGCCCAACGTGTGTTGGGTTAAGGCCCAACGTGTGTTGGGTTAAGGCCCAACGTGTGTTGGGTTAAGGCCCAACATAGGTTAGGTTAAGGCGCAACATAGGTTAGGTTAAGGCGCAACATAGGTTAGGTTAAGGCGCAACACAGGTTAGGTTAAGGCGCAACACGGGTTAGGTTAAGGCGCAACACGGGTTAGGTTAAGGCGCAACACGGGTTAGGTTAAGGCGCAACACGGGTTAGGTTAAGGCGCAACACGGGTTAGGTTAAGGCGCAACACGGGTTAGGTTAAGGCGCAACACGGGTTAGGTTAAGGCGCAACACGGGTTAGGTTAAGGCGCAACACGGGTTAGGTTAAGGCGCAACACGGGTTAGGTTAAGGCGCAACACGGGTTAGGTTCAGGCACAATACGGGTTAGGTTAAGGCGCAATACGGGTTAGGTTAAGGCGCAATACGGGTTAGGTTAAGGCGCAATACGGGTTAGGTTAAGGCACAATACGGGTTAGGTTAAGGCACAATACGGGTTAGGTTAAGGCACAATACGGGTTAGGTTAAGGCACAATACGGGTTAGGTTAAGGCACAATACGGGTTAGGTTAAGGCACAATACGGGTTAGGTTAAGGCACAATACGGGTTAGGTTAAGGCACAATACGGGTTAGGTTAAGGCACAATACGGGTTAGGTTAAGGCACAATACGGGTTAGGTTAAGGCACAATACGGGTTAGGTTAAGGCACAATACGGGTTAGGTTAAGGCACAATACGGGTTAGGTTAAGGCACAATACGGGTTAGGTTAAGGCACAATACGGGTTAGGTTAAGGCACAATACGGGTTAGGTTAAGGCACAATACGGGTTAGGTTAAGGCACAATACGGGTTAGGTTAAGGCACAATACGGGTTAGGTTAAGGTACACATTGTTGTAAGGAAAGGTGTTTTGGGGGGGGGGGGGCGGTTTGTTGATTGTGATTATCGTAAGTAAATGACTGCGGCATCATCTGATTTGCCATGTCAGGGTGCACCTTTGGCTCATGACAGGCGGCGCTCTGATTCCATGCTTGTGGCAGACCTGTGTCTTTCATTCCTGCCATTGTTTGTGTGCTGTGACAGGAGGCAGTATTGTGATGTTGGGTGTACCCCTGTGTAGGACATGTGTGGGTGTTGGTGGCTTAGCTGAGCAATGGTGGTTGTCGGAAGGGTGGGATATTCTGTTTTGTGAGTGGACCTCCCGGTCTGGTTATGATAGTGTGGATTGTCTAATGTGGCGGAGAGGATGCACTGGGTGTTGTTCCATGCTGGTGCTTACATATTGTCTCTGTGCCTGTTACAGGCAGAGAGTAGTGCGTGATAAGAGTGTCTGGCTGACGTGTGGTTGTGATTGTGAGCAGAGTCTTTCAGCATGTATACGGACAGTTGTATACATTATCTGTATTTTGATGGCTCTATCTATTACTAATCAGCGCCGTGTATACGTTTCATCCGGTTCCAGTCGAAACTGTTGTATCTCTGTACATTAGTGACACGGCGAGGCCGCCACGTAGTTACTCGTCTCGGCAGCTTCCACCGGTGTATGGCAAATGATTATAAGGAATCAGTCTAGTCGTCAATACCGATAGTGTGACGTCACATGTCTGGGGTGGGGGACGCTGCGCCCTTCCGGTGGGTCATGGCCTAGGAAGACTCTTCCCACGCAGGGGGGGCTTGGACTGTCATTGACTCTTCCGAGTAATATACTTGCCGTACGTTTTTGCGACTGCGAGTGCAACGCTCACCGGTACCGACATGGATGGAGCGCCTCCTAGCTGCCGCTGAGCATCTGCATTCGTACAGAGAGCAACGCGATCGCGTCTGTAGCTCGTACGTGGTACAGCTCGCAGCTCATGTATATGGACAGCGGGAATGTCGCATATTGGACATAACTCTTCATGAAACGCACGTTATAGGGGTGGATTGCACATTGCGAGTGCGAGCAAAGTCCGCCGTTCATCCGCTGGAGTTGCGAGTTGGGCGGTTGGGGTGGGGCACGAACGGGTGCAGGTGGAGTGATTGCCGGTCCACGACTTCGTGCGGCAGAGGCGCTGGCGTTGGGGTGCTGTTGTCGACAGAGGATGCAGGCTTTGTGGGTGGGGTCGAAAGAAGGGCACTGTGGGCCCATGGCTGTCTTAGTCGGCTTGGCGTCTCATAGATGACGGTATCGTCGTTGCAGGAGGTCATGTTGCGGGAGACCTACAGATGGCGGTATGTTTTGCGGTGCGCTCGACATGGCGGACGTAGTGTTGTCCGATTCGCATAGATGGAGGTATTGCATGTGGTTTCGCCGTATTTTCATAGATGGCGATACTGTTTTGCCGGCATGGTTGGCGTAGTTCCGTCGGATCCCTGTAGATGGAGGTGCCGTTTCTGGGCTGGCTGT
>NC_060124.1:289677079-289682079 GCF_021461395.2 Schistocerca americana
TGCGGCTAGAAGCCGCCTGTCCCTCTAAGAAGAAAAGTAATCGCTGACAGCACGAAGGATGTCACGCGACTAGTTAGCAGGCTAGAGTCTCGTTCGTTATCGGAATTAACCAGACAAATCGCTCCACCAACTAAGAACGGCCATGCACCACCACCCACCGAATCAAGAAAGAGCTATCAATCTGTCAATCCTTCCGGTGTCCGGGCCTGGTGAGGTTTCCCGTGTCGAGTCAAATTAAGCCGCAGGCTCCACTCCTGGTGGCGCCCTTCCGTCAATTCCTTTAAGTTTCAGCTTTGCAACCATACTTCCCCCGGAACCCAAAAGCTTTGGTTTCCCGGAGGCTGCCCGCCGAGTCATCGGAGGAACTGCGGCGGATCGCTGGCTGGCATCGTTTATGGTTAGAACTAGGGCGGTATCTGATCGCCTTCGAACCTCTAACTTTCGTTCTTGATTAATGAAAACATACTTGGCAAATGCTTTCGCTTCTGTTCGTCTTGCGACGATCCAAGAATTTCACCTCTAACGTCGCAATACGAATGCCCCCGCCTGTCCCTATTAATCATTACCTCGGGTTCCGAAAACCAACAAAATAGAACCGAGGTCCTATTCCATTATTCCATGCACACAGTATTCAGGCGGGCTTGCCTGCTTTAAGCACTCTAATTTGTTCAAAGTAAACGTGCCGGCCCACCGAGACACTCACTCAAGAGCACCCTGGTAGGATTGCAACGGGGTCCGCCTCGGGACGCACGAGCACGCACGAGGCGCGTCGCACGCCTTCAGCTCGCCCCACCGGCAGGACGTCCCACGATACATGCCAGTTAAACACCGACGGGCGGTGAACCAACAGCGTGGGACACAAATCCAACTACGAGCTTTTTAACCGCAACAACTTTAATATACGCTATTGGAGCTGGAATTACCGCGGCTGCTGGCACCAGACTTGCCCTCCAATAGATACTCGTTAAAGGATTTAAAGTGTACTCATTCCGATTACGGGGCCTCGGATGAGTCCCGTATCGTTATTTTTCGTCACTACCTCCCCGTGCCGGGAGTGGGTAATTTGCGCGCCTGCTGCCTTCCTTGGATGTGGTAGCCGTTTCTCAGGCTCCCTCTCCGGAATCGAACCCTGATTCCCCGTTACCCGTTACAACCATGGTAGGCGCAGAACCTACCATCGACAGTTGATAAGGCAGACATTTGAAAGATGCGTCGCCGGTACGAGGACCGTGCGATCAGCCCAAAGTTATTCAGAGTCACCAAGGCAAACGGACCGGACGAGCCGACCGATTGGTTTTGATCTAATAAAAGCGTCCCTTCCATCTCTGGTCGGGACTCTGTTTGCATGTATTAGCTCTAGAATTACCACAGTTATCCAAGTAACGTGGGTACGATCTAAGGAACCATAACTGATTTAATGAGCCATTCGCGGTTTCACCTTAATGCGGCTTGTACTGAGACATGCATGGCTTAATCTTTGAGACAAGCATATGACTACTGGCAGGATCAACCAGGGAGCTGCGTCAACTAGAGCTGAGCAGCCGGCCGCCCGGGAGTGTGTCCCGGGGGCCCGCGCGAACACGCAAGCGTCCGCTCAATTATTCTGCAAACAGGAGGAGGCTGAGCTCCCCTGCACAATACACCTCGAAACCCTCTCAGGTCCCGGCGGCGCGCAGCGCCGTCCTAAGTACTTGGTCGGGTTCGAGAGAGGCGCAATCGCCCGGAGTTTGGCGAGTAGACGCTTTAGGTGCGACCACCCGTGCTCCCAACTGAGCTTGCCGCTGCCGACAGAGGCCCGGGAGCGTGCTGTCGTGGCATTGCCGGCGGGAGACAACACGCGCCACCTACGGTGGCCGGCAGCTCCAACGCCAGCGCCACAGAAGGACAAAAGCCCCACTTGGGTGCCGAAGCGAACTCTCCCAGCACAGCGCACGCGCCAACACGTCCGCACAGCTGCGATACAAACCACCTGCGAGAACCGCAGAGGCGACCGAGCAGCAGACGGCGTCGCGGCGCCGAGCGCCGGGCGGCGGCGCATCCTCAGCGCACACAGTCCTCAATCGGACCAGCACACTGCAGATGTCCACCGCGCTTCGCACCGGGCCCGCGAGGACCTACTTTGGCCGCACGGCGCCGCGTGCAGGGTGCGCCGGCGCGCAGCTGCGCCGCCTGCCGCCTCCGTCGGCCGGCGCGCCTGCCACTGGCCGCCCCCACCAGCCGGCTGTAGCGCGTGCGCCCACGCACCGCGCGGCCAGCACGCCGGGAGGCCCCCCCTCACCGGCCGGGGACGGTCCCACCCAGCCACCGCCGCGTATCGCTTCACACCCACATGCCATTCACGTTCGTGGGCATGGTGGGTATCGCTGAAACAACCGGTTGGTAGCTCAACCGATCGTCGCCATCACTGATTCACCTCTAGCGAGAACAACCGCACCACAACGGTTTACCAGTTGTTCATTTGCGTAACGTCACCAGCAAACGTAGACGTCCATCGCCATTTGCAAATTCAACGATTGTTGCATGCCTGTGTCAGGTGTCACGACACACTATGTCTGCCCACATACACGCAACAACATGTGCACGCTTCGCGAACACGTGGAAGGTGGCCCCCGTACGTATGCGATGTCCATTGCGCGAACGACTGTCAACCGGCCTCTGTCGCATGTCGCAGATGTGGCACGCAGTGCACCATGCTATCACGGTGTGTGAGAAGAGACGACTACGTCTGACAACACGCGCCACTACATCAACAGACGGCTCATGCTGATCGCCATCCACGGCATACCATACTGCAATCCAGCTCTTATAGGGAGACGACACGTAGCTGAGTGCACAATATTTGGACCGTATGGTTCGCCGTTGTTGGCGCAGTCGTGGTACGGTCAAACATGTACCACGATGTATCATTCAGTACATGAGGACCAATGTGCAGTACAGTGTGTGATTTGGACGTACAACATCAGCGGACAGTTGACACAAGCCGTACCACAACGTAGGCTGTGCTTCGCCATGCGAATGCCAATGAACAACTGCGAAGGGCATTGAGCATGTACGTCCTGCTGCCATCCGCATTACAGTGTATAGCTGCAAGGTGTTTAACATGAAGCGATACTCTGGGGACCGGGCAGTGCGAGTAGCAAACTATATTGCGGGGGTTGCAG
The DNA here is from genome assembly GCF_021461395.2 of Schistocerca americana. NCBI lineage: Eukaryota > Metazoa > Arthropoda > Insecta > Orthoptera > Acrididae > Schistocerca > Schistocerca americana. The sequence goes on from NC_060124.1 coordinate 289,680,241, forward strand.
TTAGGCAACACTACACTAATTTAACGCGTCGTATGACAATTACAGAGCAGGTTAAGGCCCAACGTGTGTTGGGTTAAGGCCCAACGTGTGTTGGGTTAAGGCCCAACGTGTGTTGGGTTAAGGCCCAACGTGTGTTGGGTTAAGGCCCAACGTGTGTTGGGTTAAGGCCCAACGTGTGTTGGGTTAAGGCCCAACGTGTGTTGGGTTAAGGCCCAACGTGTGTTGGGTTAAGGCCCAACGTGTGTTGGGTTAAGGCCCAACGTGTGTTGGGTTAAGGCCCAACGTGTGTTGGGTTAAGGCCCAACGTGTGTTGGGTTAAGGCCCAACGTGTGTTGGGTTAAGGCCCAACGTGTGTTGGGTTAAGGCCCAACGTGTGTTGGGTTAAGGCCCAACGTGTGTTGGGTTAAGGCCCAACGTGTGTTGGGTTAAGGCCCAACGTGTGTTGGGTTAAGGCCCAACGTGTGTTGGGTTAAGGCCCAACGTGTGTTGGGTTAAGGCGCAACGTGGGTTGGGTTAAGGCGCAACGTGGGTTGGGTTAAGGCGCAACGTGGGTTAGGTTAAGGCGCAACGTGGGTTAGGTTAAGGCGCAACGTGGGTTAGGTTAAGGCGCAACGTGGGTTAGGTTAAGGCGCAACGTGGGTTAGGTTAAGGCGCAACGTGGGTTAGGTTAAGGCGCAACGTGCGTTAGGTTAAGGCGCAACGTGGGTTAGGTTAAGGCGCAATATAGGTTACGTTAAGGCGCAATATAGGTTAGGTTAAGGCGCAATATAGGTTAGGTTAAGGCGCAATATAGGTTACGTTAAGGCGCAATATAGGTTAGGTTAAGGCGCAATATAGGTTAGGTTAAGGCGCAACGTGGGTTAGGTTAAGGCGCAACGTGCGTTAGGTTAAGGCGCAACGTGGGTTAGGTTAAGGCGCAATATAGGTTACGTTAAGGCGCAATATAGGTTAGGTTAAGGCGCAATATAGGTTAGGTTAAGGCGCAATATAGGTTACGTTAAGGCGCAATATAGGTTAGGGTAAGGCGCAATATAGGTTAGGTTAAGGCGCAATATAGGTTAGGTTAAGGCGCAACGTGGGTTAGGTTAAGGCGCAACGTGGGTTAGGTTAAGGCGCAACGTGGGTTAGGTTAAGGCGCAACGTGGGTTAGGTTAAGGCGCAACGTGGGTTAGGTTAAGGCGCAACGTGGGTTAGGTTAAGGCGCAACGTGGGTTAGGTTAAGGCACAATATGGGTTAGGTTAAGGCACAATATGGGTTAGGTTAAGGCACAATATGGGTTAGGTTAAGGCACAATATGGGTTAGGTTAAGGCACAATATGGGTTAGGTTAAGGCACAATATGGGTTAGGTTAAGGCACAATATGGGTTAGGTTAAGGCACAATATGGGTTAGGTTAAGGCACAATATGGGTTAGGTTAAGGCACAATATGGGTTAGGTTAAGGCACAATATGGGTTAGGTTAAGGCACAATATGGGTTAGGTTAAGGCACAATATGGGTTAGGTTAAGGCACAATATGGGTTAGGTTAAGGCACAATATGGGTTAGGTTAAGGCACAATATGGGTTAGGTTAAGGCACAATATGGGTTAGGTTAAGGCACAATATGGGTTAGGTTAAGGCACAATATGGGTTAGGTTAAGGTACAATATGGGTTAGGTTAAGGTACAATATGGGTTAGGTTAAGGTACAATATGGGTTAGGTTAAGGTACAATATGGGTTAGGTTAAGGTACAATATGGGTTAGGTTAAGGTACAATATGGGTTAGGTTAAGGTACACATTGTTGTAAGGAAAGGTGTATTGGGGGGGGGGGGGGGGGCGGCGGCGGCGGCCGGTTTGT
>NC_060124.1:289687079-289689579 GCF_021461395.2 Schistocerca americana
CCACCTTCACCTTCTTCTCGCGCCCTGACGCGACTAAGGCGAGGGTGAAACACTTCCGGGCGTTGATCTGCAGCCCCAGGTGGGCGAGGGCTGCGGTAGCTGCGTCGATGAGGGACTGCAAGCCCCTCGGGGTCGCTGCAAACAGCAAGACGTCATCTGCAAAGGCCGCAGCGTTGATTCTGCGACCGAGGATCCGAGCTCCGATGTGGGAGGGCAGTTGGCCTAAAACGTAGTCCACCGCAAAGTTGAACAGGAGGGGGGAGAGGGGATCGCCCTGGCGAACGCCCCGTGCTGGCTGCACAGACACGCCCACGCCGGCGCCGTCCGCTATCACTGTCGTGCTGCCCTCGTAGCACCGCTCGACATACTCGACAAAGCAATCCGGCAGGCCATGCGCCTTCAGCACGGGGCGAAGGGCAGCATGATCTACCGAATCGAATGCCTTAGATACGTCGATCGATGCCACAAAGACAGAGCGGCAGGAGCGAACTGCGTCGGTGAGAGCAGTGTCCAAGATGAAGGTATTTTCCAACATCCCATCCCGAGGGATGAATGCCCGCTGACGTTCGTCCACAGCACAAGCGCGCATCAGGCGTGACGCGAGAACCTTGTGAAAGGTCCGCGCCAACACCGAGCAGACCGTAATGGGGCGAAAGTCAGCGGGGGATGTTGGTGCAGCCGTTTTCGGGAGAAGGGACGTCCGCGCGCGAAGCAGGCGTTCCGGAAGGGCGCGGGCCAGAAGGAAGAGATTCATCACTTTCACCAGGACTTCGTGCGGCAGACGCCGCAACTCCGCTGGGGTAAGGCCGTCCGGCCCGGCTGCTGATCCCCTGGGCGGCAACGCGGCGGCGACCTCCTCATGTGTGACCGGCCCCCATATGCACTCGAGAGCGACAGGCTCTGAGTGCGGGAGGAGGCGGTCACGAATGAAGCCCGCGGTGGAGATGGGCTTCTTGGTGAAGAGGTCCGCCCAGAAGTCCAGCAGACCAGGGATGGCAGGTGGCGGCTGGAGCAGGGTGCCATCCAAGAGGCCGCGCACGCAACGCGCACGCGACCGTCGGAAGGCATCCTGCGTTCTCGCGTACTCCCAGCGGCGCCGCTTGCGCTTCTGCGTCGGCGGCGCGGCAGGCGGCCGCTTCGATGGTTGGCGCGGCCGCTGTGTCCTGGTGATCGATCTCTCCCCTCTGGACCCGACCGACGCAAGGGCATCCGGGAGCATGCCCAGGATGACATCAGGCGGCGTGCCCCGCCCCAGACCGATGACACGATCCAGGGCAGAGAAACGCTGGGCGGAAGCGGGTAGCCCCGCCAGATGCTCCCAGATGGCGGCGTCAGTCGGCCCCTCCGGCGGCGGCCCGGTGGTGTCGGCCGCGAAGTCCTCGGCTGCGTCGACGGGCGGCGCAGCGGCCTCGCCCGCGTCAGGCAGCGGGCTCGCCGCTCCCCGGCGGGACGCCGGCTCTTCCCCCCGACCGATCTCAAGCGCCTCCATGAATTGGCGGACAAGCTGCTTGTGGGCAGCTTGCCGCCGTCGGCACTTGATTGCCTCAAGCGTTCGGTCGGGGAACATCCTGATGAGCTCTTGATTTACAAAGAAGAACCGGGCGTCCCTCTCGAGGAACAGTTCGGCCTCTGCCTTGGCGAGCGACAGGACTTCTTCCTCCGTCCACCTCGCGCGATGCCTCTCCGTGACGATCTCCGCGTTGGCGGCCGCAAGATGTTGGCGGCGGCGATGGACCCCGAGACCGTTCTTGGTTGTAAAGCTGCGGTGGCACTCACTACAGGTATACATAGCTGCAAAAGTTACAAGATTTTCGGCACGGCCGGTTGGCCGGCTAGGTGCTGGGGGAGTTGGGGTGGCACCTTCAGCGGAAGGGCCACCACTTATTCTCTGCTTACTGCCCCCAACTAAAAAAGGGATAGTGCGAGGGGGGGCTGGTAACCCCCCCAAGCCCCTGGTGCGGTCTTCCACTCTGCGAAATCAGCGGGCCCACGAGAAGGGGAGAAGACCGCAGGAGAGGAGAGGCTAAGAGGGCTAGGCCCATGTATTGCGCATCACTCTCCCTGTAACTATAACCCAAGGAAGGCACCTCGCAGCAGCAGCACGACTACATCAAGACCGCACTTCGAGAAGCCAAGTCCGGATGCAGCCACACCGCCGCCACTTGGCCACCTTAAGAGAGTCATAGTTACTCCCGCCGTTTACCCGCGCTTGCTTGAATTTCTTCACGTTGACATTCAGAGCACTGGGCAGAAATCACATTGCGTCAACACCCGCTAGGGCCATCGCAATGCTTTGTTTTAATTAGACAGTCGGATTCCCCCAGTCCGTGCCAGTTCTGAGTTGATCGTTGAATGGCGGCCGAAGAGAATCCGCGCACCCGCGCGCCCCCGGAGGAGCACGCTAAGGCGGACGCGGCCTCGCAGCAAGGAAGATCCGTGGGAGGCCAAGGCACGGGACCGAGCTCGGATCCTGCACGCAGGTTGAAGCACCGGGGCGCGA
>NC_060124.1:289694579-289699579 GCF_021461395.2 Schistocerca americana
GAATTACCACAGTTATCCAAGTAACGTGGGTACGATCTATGGAACCATAACTGATTTAATGAGCCATTCGCGGTTTCACCTTAATGCGGCTTGTACTGAGACATGCATGGCTTAATCTTTGAGACAAGCATATGACTACTGGCAGGATCAACCAGGGAGCTGCGTCAACTAGAGCTGAGCAGCCGGCCGCCCGGGAGTGTGTCCCGGGGGCCCGCGCGAACACGCAAGCGTCCGCTCAATTATTCTGCAAACAGGAGGAGGCTGAGCTCCCCTGCACAATACACCTCGAAACCCTCTCAGGTCCCGGCGGCGCGCAGCGCCGTCCTAAGTACTTGGTCGGGTTCGAGAGAGGCGCAATCGCCCGGAGTTTGGCGAGTAGACGCTTTAGGTGCGACCACCCGTGCTCCCAACTGAGCTTGCCGCTGCCGACAGAGGCCCGGGAGCGTGCTGTCGTGGCATTGCCGGCGGGAGACAACACGCGCCACCTACGGTGGCCGGCAGCTCCAACGCCAGCGCCACAGAAGGACAAAAGCCCCACTTGGGTGCCGAAGCGAACTCTCCCAGCACAGCGCACGCGCCAACACGTCCGCACAGCTGCGATACAAACCACCTGCGAGAACCGCAGAGGCGACCGAGCAGCAGACGGCGTCGCGGCGCCGAGCGCCGGGCGGCGGCGCATCCTCAGCGCACACAGTCCTCAATCGGACCAGCACACTGCAGATGTCCACCGCGCTTCGCACCGGGCCCGCGAGGACCTACTTTGGCCGCACGGCGCCGCGTGCAGGGTGCGCCGGCGCGCAGCTGCGCCGCCTGCCGCCTCCGTCGGCCGGCGCGCCTGCCACTGGCCGCCCCCACCAGCCGGCTGTAGCGCGTGCGCCCACGCACCGCGCGGCCAGCACGCCGGGAGGCCCCCCCTCACCGGCCGGGGACGGTCCCACCCAGCCACCGCCGCGTATCGCTTCACACCCACATGCCATTCACGTTCGTGGGCATGGTGGGTATCGCTGAAACAACCGGTTGGTAGCTCAACCGATCGTCGCCATCACTGATTCACCTCTAGCGAGAACAACCGCACCACAACGGTTTACCAGTTGTTCATTTGCGTAACGTCACCAGCAAACGTAGACGTCCATCGCCATTTGCAAATTCAACGATTGTTGCATGCCTGTGTCAGGTGTCACGACACACTATGTCTGCCCACATACACGCAACAACATGTGCACGCTTCGCGAACACGTGGAAGGTGGCCCCCGTACGTATGCGATGTCCATTGCGCGAACGACTGTCAACCGGCCTCTGTCGCATGTCGCAGATGTGGCACGCAGTGCACCATGCTATCACGGTGTGTGAGAAGAGACGACTACGTCTGACAACACGCGCCACTACATCAACAGACGGCTCATGCTGATCGCCATCCACGGCATACCATACTGCAATCCAGCTCTTATAGGGAGACGACACGTAGCTGAGTGCACAATATTTGGACCGTATGGTTCGCCGTTGTTGGCGCAGTCGTGGTACGGTCAAACATGTACCACGATGTATCATTCAGTACATGAGGACCAATGTGCAGTACAGTGTGTGATTTGGACGTACAACATCAGCGGACAGTTGACACAAGCCGTACCACAACGTAGGCTGTGCTTCGCCATGCGAATGCCAATGAACAACTGCGAAGGGCATTGAGCATGTACGTCCTGCTGCCATCCGCATTACAGTGTATAGCTGCAAGGTGTTTAACATGAAGCGATACTCTGGGGACCGGGCAGTGCGAGTAGCAAACTATATTGCGGGGGTTGCAGTTAGGCAACACTACACTAATTTAACGCGTCGTATGACAATTACAGAGCAGGTTAAGGCCCAACGTGTGTTGGGTTAAGGCCCAACGTGTGTTGGGTTAAGGCCCAACGTGTGTTGGGTTAAGGCCCAACGTGTGTTGGGTTAAGGCCCAACGTGTGTTGGGTTAAGGCCCAACGTGTGTTGGGTTAAGGCCCAACGTGTGTTGGGTTAAGGCCCAACGTGTGTTGGGTTAAGGCCCAACGTGTGTTGGGTTAAGGCCCAACGTGTGTTGGGTTAAGGCCCAACGTGTGTTGGGTTAAGGCCCAACGTGTGTTGGGTTAAGGCCCAACGTGTGTTGGGTTAAGGCCCAACGTGTGTTGGGTTAAGGCCCAACGTGTGTTGGGTTAAGGCCCAACGTGTGTTGGGTTAAGGCCCAACGTGTGTTGGGTTAAGGCCCAACGTGTGTTGGGTTAAGGCGCAACGTGGGTTAGGTTAAGGCGCAACGTGGGTTAGGTTAAGGCGCAACGTGGGTTAGGTTAAGGCGCAACGTGGGTTAGGTTAAGGCGCAACGTGGGTTAGGTCAAGGCGCAACGTGGGTTAGGTTAAGGCGCAACGTGGGTTAGGTTAAGGCGCAACGTGGGTTAGGTTAAGGCGCAACGTGCGTTAGGTTAAGGCGCAACGTGGGTTAGGTTAAGGCGCAATATAGGTTACGTTAAGGCGCAATATAGGTTAGGTTAAGGCGCAATATAGGTTAGGTTAAGGCGCAATATAGGTTACGTTAAGGCGCAATATAGGTTAGGTTAAGGCGCAATATAGGTTAGGTTAAGGCGCAACGTGGGTTAGGTTAAGGCGCAACGTGCGTTAGGTTAAGGCGCAACGTGGGTTAGGTTAAGGCGCAATATAGGTTACGTTAAGGCGCAATATAGGTTAGGTTAAGGCGCAATATAGGTTAGGTTAAGGCGCAATATAGGTTACGTTAAGGCGCAATATAGGTTAGGTTAAGGCGCAATATAGGTTAGGTTAAGGCGCAATATAGGTTAGGTTAAGGCGCAACGTGGGTTAGGTTAAGGCGCAACGTGGGTTAGGTTAAGGCGCAACGTGGGTTAGGTTAAGGCGCAACGTGGGTTAGGTTAAGGCGCAACGTGGGTTAGGTTAAGGCGCAACGTGGGTTAGGTTAAGGCGCAACGTGGGTTAGGTTAAGGCGCAACGTGGGTTAGGTTAAGGCACAATATGGGTTAGGTTAAGGCACAATATGGGTTAGGTTAAGGCACAATATGGGTTAGGTTAAGGCACAATATGGGTTAGGTTAAGGCACAATATGGGTTAGGTTAAGGCACAATATGGGTTAGGTTAAGGCACAATATGGGTTAGGTTAAGGCACAATATGGGTTAGGTTAAGGCACAATATGGGTTAGGTTAAGGCACAATATGGGTTAGGTTAAGGCACAATATGGGTTAGGTTAAGGCACAATATGGGTTAGGTTAAGGCACAATATGGGTTAGGTTAAGGCACAATATGGGTTAGGTTAAGGCACAATATGGGTTAGGTTAAGGCACAATATGGGTTAGGTTAAGGCACAATATGGGTTAGGTTAAGGCACAATATGGGTTAGGTTAAGGCACAATATGGGTTAGGTTAAGGCACAATATGGGTTAGGTTAAGGTACAATATGGGTTAGGTTAAGGTACAATATGGGTTAGGTTAAGGTACAATATGGGTTAGGTTAAGGTACAATATGGGTTAGGTTAAGGTACAATATGGGTTAGGTTAAGGTACACATTGTTGTAAGGAAAGGTGTATTGGGGGGGGGGGGCGGCGGCGGCGGCCGGTTTGTTGATTGTGATTATAGTAAGTGGATGCCTGCGGCATCATCTGATTTGCCACGTCAGGATGCACCTTTGGCTCATGACAGGCGGCGCTCTGATTCCATGCTTGTGGCAGACCTGTGTCTTTCATTCCTGCCATTGTTTGTGTGCTGTGACAGGAGGCAGTATTGTGATGTTGGGTGTACCCCTGTGTAGGACATGTGTGGGTGTTGGTGGCTTAGCTGAGCAATGGTGGTTGTCGGAAGGGTGGGATATTCTGTTTTGTGAGTGGACCTCCCGGTCTGGTTATGATAGTGTGGATTGTCTAATGTGGCGGAGAGGATGCACTGGGTGTTGTTCCATGCTGGTGCTTACATATTGTCTCTGTGCCTGTTACAGGCAGAGAGTAGTGCGTGATAAGAGTGTCTGGTTGACGTGTGGTTGTGATTGTGAGCAGAGTCTTTCAGCATGTATACGGACAGTTGTATACATTATCTGTATTTTGATGGCTCTATCTATTACTAATCAGCGCCGTGTATACGTTTCATCCGGTTCCAGTCGAAACTGTTGTATCTCTGTACATTAGTGACACGGCGAGGCCGCCATGTAGTTACTCGTCTCGGCAGCTTCCACCGGTGTATGGCAAATGATTATAAGGAATCAGTCTAGTCGTCAATACGGATAGTGTGACGTCACATGTTGGGGTGGGGGACGCTGCGCCCTTCCGGTGGGTCATGGCCTAGAAAGACTCTTCCCACGCAGGGGGGCTTGGATTGTCATTGACTCTTCCGAGTAATATACTTGCCGTACGTTTTTGCGACTGCGAGTGCAACGCTCACCGGTACCGACATGGATGGAGCGCCTCCTAGCTGACCGCTGAGCATCTGCATTCGTACAGAGAGCAACGCGATCGCGTCTGTAGCTCGTAAGTGGTACAGCTCGCAGCTCATGTATAGGGACAGCGGGAATGTCGCATATTGGACATAACTCTTCATGAAACGCACGTTATAGGGGTGGATTGCACATTGCGAGTGCGAGCAAAGTCCGCCGTTCATCCGCTGGAGTTGCGAGTTGGGCGGTTGGGGTGGGGCACGAACGGGTGCAGGTGGAGTGATTGCCGGTCCACGACTTCGTGCGGCAGAGGCGCTGGCGTTGGGGTGCTGTTGTCGACAGAGGATGCAGGCTTTGTGGGTGGGGTCGAAAGAAGGGCACTGTGGGCCCATCGCTGTCTTAGTCGGCTTGGCGTCTCATAGATGACGGTATCGTCGTTGCAGGAGGTCATGTTGCGGGAGACCTACAGATGGCGGTATGTTTTGTGGTGCGCTCGACATGGCGGACGTAGTGTTGTCCGATTCGCATAGATGGAGGTATTGCATGTGGTTTCGCCGTATTTTCATAGATGGCGATACTGTTTT
>NC_060124.1:289704579-289707079 GCF_021461395.2 Schistocerca americana
GCGAAGTCCTCGGCAGCGTCGACGGGCGGCGCAGCGGCCTCGCCCGCGTCAGGCAGCGAGCTCGCTGCTCCACGGCGGGACGCCGGCTCTTCACCCCGACCGATCTCAAGTGCCTCCATGAATTGGCGGACAAGCTGCTTGTGGGCAGCTTGCCGCCGTCGGCACTTGATTGCCTCAAGCGTTCGGTCGGGGAACATCCTGGTAAGTTCTTGATTTACAAAGAAGAACCGGGCGTCCCTCTCCAGGAACAGTTCGGCCTCTGCCTTGGCGAGCGACAGGACTTCTTCCTCCGTCCACCTCGCGCGATGCCTCTCCGTCACGATCTCAGCGTTGGCGGCCGCAGGGTGTTGGCGGCGGCGATGGACCCCGAGACCGTTCTTCGTGGTAAAAGTGCGGTGGCACTCACTGCAAGCAAAGGGAGCTACACAAACTATCGCATTTTCGTTACGGCCGGTTGGCCGGATAGGTGCTGGGGTAGCTGGGGTGGCACCTTCAGCGGAAGGGCCACCATCTCTTGTTTCTTGTAGGCTGCCCCCAACTATAAAGGGATAATGCGAGGGGGGGCTGGTAACCCCCCCAAGCCCCTGGTGCGGTCTTCCACTCTAAGAGAGTCATAGTTACTCCCGCCGTTTACCCGCGCTTGCTTGAATTTCTTCACGTTGACATTCAGAGCACTGGGCAGAAATCACATTGCGTCAACACCCGCTAGGGCCATCGCAATGCTTTGTTTTAATTAGACAGTCGGATTCCCCCAGTCCGTGCCAGTTCTGAGTTGATCGTTGAATGGCGGCCGAAGAGAATCCGCGCACCCGCGCGCCCCCGGAGGAGCACGCTAAGGCGGACGCGGCCTCGCAGCAAGGAAGATCCGTGGGAGGCCAAGGCACGGGACCGAGCTCGGATCCTGCACGCAGGTTGAAGCACCGGGGCGCGAACGCCGCGCAGGCGCGCGCATCCTGCACCGCCGGCCAGCACGAGGCCAACCAACGGCGAGAGCAGACCACGCCCGCGCTAAACGCCCGCACTTACCGGCACCCCTACGGCACTCACCTCGCCCAGGCCCGGCACGTTAGCGCTGACCCACTTCCCGACCAAGCCCGACACGCCCCGATCCTCAGAGCCAATCCTTATCCCGAAGTTACGGATCCAATTTGCCGACTTCCCTTACCTACATTATTCTATCGACTAGAGGCTCTTCACCTTGGAGACCTGCTGCGGATATGGGTACGAACCGGCGCGACACCTCCACGTGGCCCTCTCCCGGATTTTCAAGGTCCGAGGGGAAGATCGGGACACCGCCGCAACTGCGGTGCTCTTCGCGTTCCAAACCCTATCTCCCTGCTAGAGGATTCCAGGGAACTCGAACGCTCTTGCAGAAAAGAAAACTCTTCCCCGATCTCCCGACGGCGTCTCCGGGTCCTTTTGGGTTACCCCGACGAGCATCTCTAAAAGAGGGGCCCGACTTGTATCGGTTCCGCTGCCGGGTTCCGGAATAGGAACCGGATTCCCTTTCGCCCAACGGGGGCCAGCACAAAGTGCATCATGCTATGACGGCCCCCATCAACATCGGATTTCTCCTAGGGCTTAGGATCGACTGACTCGTGTGCAACGGCTGTTCACACGAAACCCTTCTCCGCGTCAGCCCTCCAGGGCCTCGCTGGAGTATTTGCTACTACCACCAAGATCTGCACCGACGGCGGCTCCAGGCAGGCTCACGCCCAGACCCTTCTGCGCCCACCGCCGCGACCCTCCTACTCGTCAGGGCTTCGCGGCCGGCCGCAAGGACCGGCCATGACTGCCAGACTGACGGCCGAGTATAGGCACGACGCTTCAGCGCCATCCATTTTCAGGGCTAGTTGCTTCGGCAGGTGAGTTGTTACACACTCCTTAGCGGATTCCGACTTCCATGGCCACCGTCCTGCTGTCTTAAGCAACCAACGCCTTTCATGGTTTCCCATGAGCGTCGATTCGGGCGCCTTAACTCGGCGTTTGGTTCATCCCACAGCGCCAGTTCTGCTTACCAAAAGTGGCCCACTTGGCACTCCGATCCGAGTCGTTTGCTCGCGGCTTCAGCATATCAAGCAAGCCGGAGATCTCACCCATTTAAAGTTTGAGAATAGGTTGAGGTCGTTTCGGCCCCAAGGCCTCTAATCATTCGCTTTACCGGATGAGACTCGTACGAGCACCAGCTATCCTGAGGGAAACTTCGGAGGGAACCAGCTACTAGATGGTTCGATTAGTCTTTCGCCCCTATACCCAGCTCCGACGATCGATTTGCACGTCAGAATCGCTACGGACCTCCATCAGGGTTTCCCCTGACTTCGTCCTGGCCAGGCATAGTTCACCATCTTTCGGGTCCCAACGTGTACGCTCTAGGTGCGCCTCACCTCGCAATGAGGACGAGACGCCCCGGGAGTGCGGAGGCCGCCGCCCCGTGAAGGGCGGGGAAGCCCCATCCTCCCTCGGCCCGCGCAAGGCGAGACCTTCACTTTCATTACGCCTT
>NC_060124.1:289712079-289714579 GCF_021461395.2 Schistocerca americana
GCAGTACAGTGTGTGATTTGGACGTACAACATCAGCGGACAGTTGACACAAGCCGTACCACAACGTAGGCTGTGCTTCGCCATGCGAATGCCAATGAACAACTGCGAAGGGCATTGAGCATGTACGTCCTGCTGCCATCCGCATTACAGTGTATAGCTGCAAGGTGTTTAACATGAAGCGATACTCTGGGGACCGGGCAGTGCGAGTAGCAAACTATATTGCGGGGGTTGCAGTTAGGCAACACTACACTAATTTAACGCGTCGTATGACAATTACAGAGCAGGTTAAGGCCCAACGTGTGTTGGGTTAAGGCCCAACGTGTGTTGGGTTAAGGCCCAACGTGTGTTGGGTTAAGGCCCAACGTGTGTTGGGTTAAGGCCCAACGTGTGTTGGGTTAAGGCCCAACGTGTGTTGGGTTAAGGCCCAACGTGTGTTGGGTTAAGGCCCAACGTGTGTTGGGTTAAGGCCCAACGTGTGTTGGGTTAAGGCCCAACGTGTGTTGGGTTAAGGCCCAACGTGTGTTGGGTTAAGGCCCAACGTGTGTTGGGTTAAGGCCCAACGTGTGTTGGGTTAAGGCCCAACGTGTGTTGGGTTAAGGCCCAACGTGTGTTGGGTTAAGGCCCAACGTGTGTTGGGTTAAGGCCCAACGTGTGTTGGGTTAAGGCCCAACGTGTGTTGGGTTAAGGCCCAACGTGTGTTGGGTTAAGGCCCAACGTGTGTTGGGTTAAGGCGCAACGTGGGTTAGGTTAAGGCGCAACGTGGGTTAGGTTAAGGCGCAACGTGGGTTAGGTTAAGGCGCAACGTGGGTTAGGTTAAGGCGCAACGTGGGTTAGGTTAAGGCGCAACGTGGGTTAGGTTAAGGCGCAACGTGGGTTAGGTTAAGGCGCAACGTGCGTTAGGTTAAGGCGCAACGTGGGTTAGGTTAAGGCGCAATATAGGTTACGTTAAGGCGCAATATAGGTTAGGTTAAGGCGCAATATAGGTTAGGTTAAGGCGCAATATAGGTTACGTTAAGGCGCAATATAGGTTAGGTTAAGGCGCAATATAGGTTAGGTTAAGGCGCAACGTGGGTTAGGTTAAGGCGCAACGTGCGTTAGGTTAAGGCGCAACGTGGGTTAGGTTAAGGCGCAATATAGGTTACGTTAAGGCGCAATATAGGTTAGGTTAAGGCGCAATATAGGTTAGGTTAAGGCGCAATATAGGTTACGTTAAGGCGCAATATAGGTTAGGTTAAGGCGCAATATAGGTTAGGTTAAGGCGCAATATAGGTTAGGTTAAGGCGCAACGTGGGTTAGGTTAAGGCGCAACGTGGGTTAGGTTAAGGCGCAACGTGGGTTAGGTTAAGGCGCAACGTGGGTTAGGTTAAGGCGCAACGTGGGTTAGGTTAAGGCGCAACGTGGGTTAGGTTAAGGCGCAACGTGGGTTAGGTTAAGGCGCAACGTGGGTTAGGTTAAGGCACAATATGGGTTAGGTTAAGGCACAATATGGGTTAGGTTAAGGCACAATATGGGTTAGGTTAAGGCACAATATGGGTTAGGTTAAGGCACAATATGGGTTAGGTTAAGGCACAATATGGGTTAGGTTAAGGCACAATATGGGTTAGGTTAAGGCACAATATGGGTTAGGTTAAGGCACAATATGGGTTAGGTTAAGGCACAATATGGGTTAGGTTAAGGCACAATATGGGTTAGGTTAAGGCACAATATGGGTTAGGTTAAGGCACAATATGGGTTAGGTTAAGGCACAATATGGGTTAGGTTAAGGCACAATATGGGTTAGGTTAAGGCACAATATGGGTTAGGTTAAGGCACAATATGGGTTAGGTTAAGGCACAATATGGGTTAGGTTAAGGCACAATATGGGTTAGGTTAAGGCACAATATGGGTTAGGTTAAGGTACAATATGGGTTAGGTTAAGGTACAATATGGGTTAGGTTAAGGTACAATATGGGTTAGGTTAAGGTACAATATGGGTTAGGTTAAGGTACAATATGGGTTAGGTTAAGGTACACATTGTTGTAAGGAAAGGTGTATTGGGGGGGGGGGGGGCGGCGGCGGCGGCCGGTTTGTTGATTGTGATTATAGTAAGTGGATGCCTGCGGCATCATCTGATTTGCCACGTCAGGATGCACCTTTGGCTCATGACAGGCGGCGCTCTGATTCCATGCTTGTGGCAGACCTGTGTCTTTCATTCCTGCCATTGTTTGTGTGCTGTGACAGGAGGCAGTATTGTGATGTTGGGTGTACCCCTGTGTAGGACATGTGTGGGTGTTGGTGGCTTAGCTGAGCAATGGTGGTTGTCGGAAGGGTGGGATATTCTGTTTTGTGAGTGGACCTCCCGGTCTGGTTATGATAGTGTGGATTGTCTAATGTGGCGGAGAGGATGCACTGGGTGTTGTTCCATGCTGGTGCTTACATATTGTCTCTGTGCCTGTTACAGGCAGAGAGTAGTGCGTGATAAGAGTGTCTGGTTGACGTGTGGTTGTGATTGTGAGCAGAGT
>NC_060124.1:289724579-289727079 GCF_021461395.2 Schistocerca americana
GCGAATGCCAATGAACAACTGCGAAGGGCATTGAGCATGTACGTCCTGCTGCCATCCGCATTACAGTGTATAGCTGCAAGGTGTTTAACATGAAGCGATACTCTGGGGACCGGGCAGTGCGAGTAGCAAACTATATTGCGGGGGTTGCAGTTAGGCAACACTACACTAATTTAACGCGTCGTATGACAATTACAGAGCAGGTTAAGGCCCAACGTGTGTTGGGTTAAGGCCCAACGTGTGTTGGGTTAAGGCCCAACGTGTGTTGGGTTAAGGCCCAACGTGTGTTGGGTTAAGGCCCAACGTGTGTTGGGTTAAGGCCCAACGTGTGTTGGGTTAAGGCCCAACGTGTGTTGGGTTAAGGCCCAACGTGTGTTGGGTTAAGGCCCAACGTGTGTTGGGTTAAGGCCCAACGTGTGTTGGGTTAAGGCCCAACGTGTGTTGGGTTAAGGCCCAACGTGTGTTGGGTTAAGGCCCAACGTGTGTTGGGTTAAGGCCCAACGTGTGTTGGGTTAAGGCCCAACGTGTGTTGGGTTAAGGCCCAACGTGTGTTGGGTTAAGGCGCAACGTGGGTTGGGTTAAGGCGCAACGTGGGTTAGGTTAAGGCGCAACGTGGGTTAGGTTAAGGCGCAACGTGGGTTAGGTTAAGGCGCAACGTGGGTTAGGTTAAGGCGCAACGTGGGTTAGGTTAAGGCGCAACGTGCGTTAGGTTAAGGCGCAACGTGGGTTAGGTTAAGGCGCAATATAGGTTACGTTAAGGCGCAATATAGGTTAGGTTAAGGCGCAATATAGGTTAGGTTAAGGCGCAATATAGGTTACGTTAAGGCGCAATATAGGTTAGGTTAAGGCGCAATATAGGTTAGGTTAAGGCGCAACGTGGGTTAGGTTAAGGCGCAACGTGCGTTAGGTTAAGGCGCAACGTGGGTTAGGTTAAGGCGCAATATAGGTTACGTTAAGGCGCAATATAGGTTAGGTTAAGGCGCAATATAGGTTAGGTTAAGGCGCAATATAGGTTACGTTAAGGCGCAATATAGGTTAGGTTAAGGCGCAATATAGGTTAGGTTAAGGCGCAATATAGGTTAGGTTAAGGCGCAACGTGGGTTAGGTTAAGGCGCAACGTGGGTTAGGTTAAGGCGCAACGTGGGTTAGGTTAAGGCGCAACGTGGGTTAGGTTAAGGCGCAACGTGGGTTAGGTTAAGGCGCAACGTGGGTTAGGTTAAGGCGCAACGTGGGTTAGGTTAAGGCGCAACGTGGGTTAGGTTAAGGCACAATATGGGTTAGGTTAAGGCACAATATGGGTTAGGTTAAGGCACAATATGGGTTAGGTTAAGGCACAATATGGGTTAGGTTAAGGCACAATATGGGTTAGGTTAAGGCACAATATGGGTTAGGTTAAGGCACAATATGGGTTAGGTTAAGGCACAATATGGGTTAGGTTAAGGCACAATATGGGTTAGGTTAAGGCACAATATGGGTTAGGTTAAGGCACAATATGGGTTAGGTTAAGGCACAATATGGGTTAGGTTAAGGCACAATATGGGTTAGGTTAAGGCACAATATGGGTTAGGTTAAGGCACAATATGGGTTAGGTTAAGGCACAATATGGGTTAGGTTAAGGCACAATATGGGTTAGGTTAAGGCACAATATGGGTTAGGTTAAGGCACAATATGGGTTAGGTTAAGGTACAATATGGGTTAGGTTAAGGTACAATATGGGTTAGGTTAAGGTACAATATGGGTTAGGTTAAGGTACAATATGGGTTAGGTTAAGGTACAATATGGGTTAGGTTAAGGTACACATTGTTGTAAGGAAAGGTGTATTGGGGGGGGGGGGGGCGGCGGCGGCGGCCGGTTTGTTGATTGTGATTATAGTAAGTGGATGCCTGCGGCATCATCTGATTTGCCACGTCAGGATGCACCTTTGGCTCATGACAGGCGGCGCTCTGATTCCATGCTTGTGGCAGACCTGTGTCTTTCATTCCTGCCATTGTTTGTGTGCTGTGACAGGAGGCAGTATTGTGATGTTGGGTGTACCCCTGTGTAGGACATGTGTGGGTGTTGGTGGCTTAGCTGAGCAATGGTGGTTGTCGGAAGGGTGGGATATTCTGTTTTGTGAGTGGACCTCCCGGTCTGGTTATGATAGTGTGGATTGTCTAATGTGGCGGAGAGGATGCACTGGGTGTTGTTCCATGCTGGTGCTTACATATTGTCTCTGTGCCTGTTACAGGCAGAGAGTAGTGCGTGATAAGAGTGTCTGGTTGACGTGTGGTTGTGATTGTGAGCAGAGTCTTTCAGCATGTATACGGACAGTTGTATACATTATCTGTATTTTGATGGCTCTATCTATTACTAATCAGCGCCGTGTATACGTTTCATCCGGTTCCAGTCGAAACTGTTGTATCTCTGTACATTAGTGACACGGCGAGGCCGCCATGTAGTTACTCGTCTCGGCAGCTTCCACCGGTGTATGGCAAATGATTATAAGGAATCAGTCTAGTCGTCA
>NC_060124.1:289734579-289739579 GCF_021461395.2 Schistocerca americana
CAACGGGGTCCGCCTCGGGACGCACGAGCACGCACGAGGCGCGTCGCACGCCTTCAGCTCGCCCCACCGGCAGGACGTCCCACGATACATGCCAGTTAAACACCGACGGGCGGTGAACCAACAGCGTGGGACACAAATCCAACTACGAGCTTTTTAACCGCAACAACTTTAATATACGCTATTGGAGCTGGAATTACCGCGGCTGCTGGCACCAGACTTGCCCTCCAATAGATACTCGTTAAAGGATTTAAAGTGTACTCATTCCGATTACGGGGCCTCGGATGAGTCCCGTATCGTTATTTTTCGTCACTACCTCCCCGTGCCGGGAGTGGGTAATTTGCGCGCCTGCTGCCTTCCTTGGATGTGGTAGCCGTTTCTCAGGCTCCCTCTCCGGAATCGAACCCTGATTCCCCGTTACCCGTTACAACCATGGTAGGCGCAGAACCTACCATCGACAGTTGATAAGGCAGACATTTGAAAGATGCGTCGCCGGTACGAGGACCGTGCGATCAGCCCAAAGTTATTCAGAGTCACCAAGGCAAACGGACCGGACGAGCCGACCGATTGGTTTTGATCTAATAAAAGCGTCCCTTCCATCTCTGGTCGGGACTCTGTTTGCATGTATTAGCTCTAGAATTACCACAGTTATCCAAGTAACGTGGGTACGATCTAAGGAACCATAACTGATTTAATGAGCCATTCGCGGTTTCACCTTAATGCGGCTTGTACTGAGACATGCATGGCTTAATCTTTGAGACAAGCATATGACTACTGGCAGGATCAACCAGGGAGCTGCGTCAACTAGAGCTGAGCAGCCGGCCGCCCGGGAGTGTGTCCCGGGGGCCCGCGCGAACACGCAAGCGTCCGCTCAATTATTCTGCAAACAGGAGGAGGCTGAGCTCCCCTGCACAATACACCTCGAAACCCTCTCAGGTCCCGGCGGCGCGCAGCGCCGTCCTAAGTACTTGGTCGGGTTCGAGAGAGGCGCAATCGCCCGGAGTTTGGCGAGTAGACGCTTTAGGTGCGACCACCCGTGCTCCCAACTGAGCTTGCCGCTGCCGACAGAGGCCCGGGAGCGTGCTGTCGTGGCATTGCCGGCGGGAGACAACACGCGCCACCTACGGTGGCCGGCAGCTCCAACGCCAGCGCCACAGAAGGACAAAAGCCCCACTTGGGTGCCGAAGCGAACTCTCCCAGCACAGCGCACGCGCCAACACGTCCGCACAGCTGCGATACAAACCACCTGCGAGAACCGCAGAGGCGACCGAGCAGCAGACGGCGTCGCGGCGCCGAGCGCCGGGCGGCGGCGCATCCTCAGCGCACACAGTCCTCAATCGGACCAGCACACTGCAGATGTCCACCGCGCTTCGCACCGGGCCCGCGAGGACCTACTTTGGCCGCACGGCGCCGCGTGCAGGGTGCGCCGGCGCGCAGCTGCGCCGCCTGCCGCCTCCGTCGGCCGGCGCGCCTGCCACTGGCCGCCCCCACCAGCCGGCTGTAGCGCGTGCGCCCACGCACCGCGCGGCCAGCACGCCGGGAGGCCCCCCCTCACCGGCCGGGGACGGTCCCACCCAGCCACCGCCGCGTATCGCTTCACACCCACATGCCATTCACGTTCGTGGGCATGGTGGGTATCGCTGAAACAACCGGTTGGTAGCTCAACCGATCGTCGCCATCACTGATTCACCTCTAGCGAGAACAACCGCACCACAACGGTTTACCAGTTGTTCATTTGCGTAACGTCACCAGCAAACGTAGACGTCCATCGCCATTTGCAAATTCAACGATTGTTGCATGCCTGTGTCAGGTGTCACGACACACTATGTCTGCCCACATACACGCAACAACATGTGCACGCTTCGCGAACACGTGGAAGGTGGCCCCCGTACGTATGCGATGTCCATTGCGCGAACGACTGTCAACCGGCCTCTGTCGCATGTCGCAGATGTGGCACGCAGTGCACCATGCTATCACGGTGTGTGAGAAGAGACGACTACGTCTGACAACACGCGCCACTACATCAACAGACGGCTCATGCTGATCGCCATCCACGGCATACCATACTGCAATCCAGCTCTTATAGGGAGACGACACGTAGCTGAGTGCACAATATTTGGACCGTATGGTTCGCCGTTGTTGGCGCAGTCGTGGTACGGTCAAACATGTACCACGATGTATCATTCAGTACATGAGGACCAATGTGCAGTACAGTGTGTGATTTGGACGTACAACATCAGCGGACAGTTGACACAAGCCGTACCACAACGTAGGCTGTGCTTCGCCATGCGAATGCCAATGAACAACTGCGAAGGGCATTGAGCATGTACGTCCTGCTGCCATCCGCATTACAGTGTATAGCTGCAAGGTGTTTAACATGAAGCGATACTCTGGGGACCGGGCAGTGCGAGTAGCAAACTATATTGCGGGGGTTGCAGTTAGGCAACACTACACTAATTTAACGCGTCGTATGACAATTACAGAGCAGGTTAAGGCCCAACGTGTGTTGGGTTAAGGCCCAACGTGTGTTGGGTTAAGGCCCAACGTGTGTTGGGTTAAGGCCCAACGTGTGTTGGGTTAAGGCCCAACGTGTGTTGGGTTAAGGCCCAACGTGTGTTGGGTTAAGGCCCAACGTGTGTTGGGTTAAGGCCCAACGTGTGTTGGGTTAAGGCCCAACGTGTGTTGGGTTAAGGCCCAACGTGTGTTGGGTTAAGGCCCAACGTGTGTTGGGTTAAGGCCCAACGTGTGTTGGGTTAAGGCCCAACGTGTGTTGGGTTAAGGCCCAACGTGTGTTGGGTTAAGGCCCAACGTGTGTTGGGTTAAGGCCCAACGTGTGTTGGGTTAAGGCGCAACGTGGGTTAGGTTAAGGCGCAACGTGGGTTAGGTTAAGGCGCAACGTGGGTTAGGTTAAGGCGCAACGTGGGTTAGGTTAAGGCGCAACGTGGGTTAGGTTAAGGCGCAACGTGGGTTAGGTTAAGGCGCAACGTGGGTTAGGTTAAGGCGCAACGTGGGTTAGGTTAAGGCGCAACGTGCGTTAGGTTAAGGCGCAACGTGGGTTAGGTTAAGGCGCAATATAGGTTACGTTAAGGCGCAATATAGGTTAGGTTAAGGCGCAATATAGGTTACGTTAAGGCGCAATATAGGTTAGGTTAAGGCGCAATATAGGTTAGGTTAAGGCGCAACGTGGGTTAGGTTAAGGCGCAACGTGCGTTAGGTTAAGGCGCAACGTGGGTTAGGTTAAGGCGCAATATAGGTTACGTTAAGGCGCAATATAGGTTAGGTTAAGGCGCAATATAGGTTAGGTTAAGGCGCAATATAGGTTACGTTAAGGCGCAATATAGGTTAGGTTAAGGCGCAATATAGGTTAGGTTAAGGCGCAATATAGGTTAGGTTAAGGCGCAACGTGGGTTAGGTTAAGGCGCAACGTGGGTTAGGTTAAGGCGCAACGTGGGTTAGGTTAAGGCGCAACGTGGGTTAGGTTAAGGCGCAACGTGGGTTAGGTTAAGGCGCAACGTGGGTTAGGTTAAGGCGCAACGTGGGTTAGGTTAAGGCGCAACGTGGGTTAGGTTAAGGCACAACGTGGGTTAGGTTAAGGCACAATATGGGTTAGGTTAAGGCACAATATGGGTTAGGTTAAGGCACAATATGGGTTAGGTTAAGGCACAATATGGGTTAGGTTAAGGCACAATATGGGTTAGGTTAAGGCACAATATGGGTTAGGTTAAGGCACAATATGGGTTAGGTTAAGGCACAATATGGGTTAGGTTAAGGCACAATATGGGTTAGGTTAAGGCACAATATGGGTTAGGTTAAGGCACAATATGGGTTAGGTTAAGGCACAATATGGGTTAGGTTAAGGCACAATATGGGTTAGGTTAAGGCACAATATGGGTTAGGTTAAGGCACAATATGGGTTAGGTTAAGGCACAATATGGGTTAGGTTAAGGCACAATATGGGTTAGGTTAAGGCACAATATGGGTTAGGTTAAGGCACAATATGGGTTAGGTTAAGGCACAATATGGGTTAGGTTAAGGTACAATATGGGTTAGGTTAAGGTACAATATGGGTTAGGTTAAGGTACAATATGGGTTAGGTTAAGGTACAATATGGGTTAGGTTAAGGTACAATATGGGTTAGGTTAAGGTACACATTGTTGTAAGGAAAGGTGTATTGGGGGGGGGGGGGGGGCGGCGGCGGCGGCCGGTTTGTTGATTGTGATTATAGTAAGTGGATGCCTGCGGCATCATCTGATTTGCCACGTCAGGATGCACCTTTGGCTCATGACAGGCGGCGCTCTGATTCCATGCTTGTGGCAGACCTGTGTCTTTCATTCCTGCCATTGTTTGTGTGCTGTGACAGGAGGCAGTATTGTGATGTTGGGTGTACCCCTGTGTAGGACATGTGTGGGTGTTGGTGGCTTAGCTGAGCAATGGTGGTTGTCGGAAGGGTGGGATATTCTGTTTTGTGAGTGGACCTCCCGGTCTGGTTATGATAGTGTGGATTGTCTAATGTGGCGGAGAGGATGCACTGGGTGTTGTTCCATGCTGGTGCTTACATATTGTCTCTGTGCCTGTTACAGGCAGAGAGTAGTGCGTGATAAGAGTGTCTGGTTGACGTGTGGTTGTGATTGTGAGCAGAGTCTTTCAGCATGTATACGGACAGTTGTATACATTATCTGTATTTTGATGGCTCTATCTATTACTAATCAGCGCCGTGTATACGTTTCATCCGGTTCCAGTCGAAACTGTTGTATCTCTGTACATTAGTGACACGGCGAGGCCGCCATGTAGTTACTCGTCTCGGCAGCTTCCACCGGTGTATGGCAAATGATTATAAGGAATCAGTCTAGTCGTCAATACGGATAGTGTGACGTCACATGTTGGGGTGGGGGACGCTGCGCCCTTCCGGTGGGTCATGGCCTAGAAAGACTCTTCCCACGCAGGGGGGCTTGGATTGTCATTGACTCTTCCGAGTAATATACTTGCCGTACGTTTTTGCGACT
>NC_060124.1:289744579-289749579 GCF_021461395.2 Schistocerca americana
ACCTGTTGCTCTTCCTGGTTTGCAGGCCTTAATAGCAGCGCCTATTTCCTCAGTTGTAAAGTCTGGATCCAGCTCCACATTGTTGTAACTCTCGTTTTCGAGTTTCACAACTAGCTGATCTTCAGTATCCTGATCCGCATCGTCGTCAGGTAAGAGGGTTTGGAGCAGTGATTTTATAGTCTCTTCCCATGTCATGGTAAGAGTCTGGTTCCCAGTTTTAATGTTGCTAATTACATTATCTGTGCCGCATTTAGGCTGGAGTACCCTTCTCGTTATGGCCCATGGATCGTTTTTGTCACAGTCAGAGACCCACTTCTGCCATGTCTCTTCTTTCGCCTTGGCTATTTCCTTGTTGAACCTGTTTTTAATTTTGTTGTAGTTGCTCTTTGCAGCTACCAGAGCAGTTTCGTTTCCGCTTTTGCGTGTGTGTTGTAGTAATCGCCGTGCAGACATGGTATCCCGCCGCAGGTTTGCTAGTTTTGTGTTCCACCATGGTACTGGATTTTGCACCTGTCTCTTCCTTCTCATTGATTTTTTACAGCTCTCATAGACTGCCACCTGCAGTCTGTTTACCTTTTCGTTGACTCCCTCCTGTGGATTTTGTAGCCAGTTCTCTGTGGCACTAATGAGCTGTCTATCAAAAATGGACCACTTTGCACAGCTTGTATTGTAATTTGGGAGTTCTTCTTTTGCCCTCATTCTTTGGGGTACTCTGGCCTCATAAGTGATCGCCCTGTGGTCACTTGATGTCCATTCCTCATGGACCATCCACCTACACAGCATTCTGGCAGCTAAGGGTGTACATATAGTTACATCGATATTACTCTCCCCATTGGGCCCACTGAAAGTAGTTAGCTGCGATCTCTCATTTATGACCAGAAGACCATGTTGAGAGATAAAGTCCTCCAACTTTCTGCCTGCCTCGTCTGTTGTTTGGCTGTGCCAGACTGGTGAGTTGGCATTTGTATCAGCTCCTATGACTATTGCTTTCCCACTCAGTTTGTCCAGGATGACCTCCAATTCTTGGAGGAACTGATCTATGGGTGAACCATATTGGCAGTAGAGGCTAACTACATAAATCTCGCCAAAATTCCCACTTACACTAGCAACAGCCATGTGCTTGTTGCAGAAATTTGTGAGCTGCATTGCTGTTAGTGTCTGCGACCTAGCTGCTATAGCTGCCTTTGTCGCTCCATCTTTGGCGCTATACATGAGCTGGTAATTTGGGGGATAGCCTACTACTTTGTTGTTTATACAGTAGGGTTCCTGTATCAACAGCACATCCACATTCTCCTCATTTACCCTCTGTGCCAGTTGATCAGGGACTACTTTTGCCCTTTGCCCATTTATTTGGAGAATCCTTATGACATTGTTCTGTGTGCCAGTCCCTTGTCTTCTTCCAGTTCGCAGAACTGAATCGTCCCTACGGGCCATAATCAGTTCTGTAGGTTATTATGGCCTTGACTCTGTTATATTCTGGGCAGGATTTCTCTGTTACGGCATGGTTGTGTGGCTTCTTAGCACGCTTGCAGTTTGCACAGTGTGCTTGCTGATCTTTCGTTGGGCAGTCCTTGTAGGTGTGTCCAGATGCTGCGCAGTGACCACAGGTGTTTTCTGCACTCGTGCACTTTGCAGCTGTGTGTCCATGTCCCTGGCATTTAAAACACCTGTTTATGTTGTTGTAGTTTCTCACTTTGTGTGAGGTACAACTTATGTAGACACGGCCCTGCTGTGTTAGCTTATTCCAGATATCTGGTGTTGTCTCCAAAACCAAGTTTACATCTTCCCGTTCCTTTGGGCCAGTCTTGAACAGCACCTTGATGCCATCCATAACTTCTTCCTGAGACGTGTTGAGCCTGGAGAGGTTTCTTTCAAACAGCTCAGTTTTCAGCTCCTCTTCTGTTGTCTGTCTTGGGACGTCGAAAATGATTACTTTTGGATTTCTTTTCTTTGGATCTGATATAGCAATTCCGGACTGAGCTATGTCTCCACACTTCCTTATTTTTTCTGCATCCTGATCGTTTGGGACCTCAAGAACAATGCCTTTGTCTTTTACTGCCTTACATTTTGAGATCCTTACATCTTTTAGTGAAGTGGCGATTAGCGTCCTTACTGTTTCTTGAAGTTCTTTGTCCGTTTTCTGAGCTCCCTCTGCTGGTTTGATCATGAGAATTTTTGGTTGCTGGGTCTTCCTGGGCTCGTTTTTTGGTATGGATGGTTGTGCCGCTGCCTTGCTGGCATAGCTCTCGACTTTTACAGGAGATGTATTTAGAGTAGCCTTGACACATCTCAGCTCTGTTGTGAGCTCTAGAATATCCATTTCATATTTCTTCAGTATCTGCTCGTATACTGACAGTTTCCCTAGTATGAATTTCTTCTGGGCATTGTTTATCTTGTTGTTCTCGTTAAACAGAAACGCCTCCATCTCTTCTCTTATGTTTGTCATTGCTTGTAGGTCGGTACATGTCTTAGCTCCTTCCTTGTCACTTGGATTCATGGAATTTCGGCCCACTTCCTTTCCTATATCTACATTTTCTTTACTGGGCCCCATTTTGGGGCGGCTTTTCAGAGCTCTTCTCTTCCTTAGGGCTTAGACTTCCACCTGTGATGAGAACACTTCAGGGAACAGAAAACTTCTATGGCAAGTTTGCTCTAGGTGCCAGCCACTATCCTCTTCCACCTTCACACATTTACATGATATTTCTTATGTAACTAGAGTTCTATAACCTAAAATAAAAAAAAGAAAGTAGAGTTACTAACCTAATAATAACATGAGAAGTATAAGGGCCCTATGTAACCTACGATGCTAAAAACCAAGGAGTCTATTTCCTATCGTCGACGTTCATGCAGAGCTGACAGCTACACAGTACATACGACTTAACTTCTCTGAAAGTATTTCCTAACCTAGCATGGACTAAACAATAAGACACACATATTGGGAGAGGGAGAAATACAAACTACAGACAAAATGATAACAACGAAGGTGCTGTCACAGCACACGATTTATCTTTTCAGTTCCATTTCCTAACCTAACACACATTTACACAATATTAAACACCTGCTCAGCCTGATCGGTTTCCTTCCATCGATGTTCATGCATGAGAGCTGTCACTGCACTCGATTTTTCTTTTCAGTTTACTATCCTAACCTAACACATAGTTACACAGTTTCATAATTACAGACACATGTTGCACACGATCTTTCTCATGTTGATAGTGTTTTACCCTAACAGACAGCAGAGGATGTAGGGACAGGCTATAATTATACCACCTGCAGGAAATGTGAGGGCAGACTATAACACGTCAACAGAAAGGCTGGTATCATTGGTGACTGCCGAGCGAGAGGGTCAGTTCTGCAATAAGAGCCCTACTCATTGAAGAAATGAGAAACGTGGAGGAACAGAGAGCACTTCACTAACTGCAGCTTTCGAGTTTCGGCGATGTGACTTCCGATTACGAAAGAAGAATGACAATAGCTGCTATACTATGGTCGGAGAACAAGGCATTTTACACTCCATCTGCCAGGAGATGAACCATATAGCACTCGCCTTGTCTTGAGTTTCCCCTAGAGACCGTCGCTAAGCCACTGCTAACAGATTTCTTCGCGCAGCGTGCCGCGCAGTACAGGTCGCCCGCGCGTGTGCGCAGGCCGTAAGGAAATACTGCTCCACTGCTATATTATGATAGAAGGACCACTATTTCTCTACGTCAACCGATAGAGGATGAAAAGGCGTACGGGAACACGTGTTTGATAGTTTCCTACAGGCAGGATTTGGCCGCAGAAATCTGCAGTTCCCGTCACCATTCGGTCGTTTCGGTATCTTTGCTTGCAATGGCAGTACTATTGAACTCACAAGGAAAAACGTGCTTCCCTCTACATCACTGGATAGCACGATACATGGAGAACACTATCACATGCGTACAATCCTGCTACCGAAAGCCGTCACGTGGATGCAAGCGGATTACTACAGAAAACGCAGTGTGCGCGCGGTCCGACACGTGGCCGCTCCGATGTCGTCACTTACAGTGCCTATAGCTCCTAAACACACAAAAGAATGTACACTTCTCTGTTCATATTTGGATAGGGAAACACATGGGGAACAGCAGTGCATGCGTTCAAAACAGCTATCAGCTACCGTCAGGCGGATGCAAACGGATTACTGCATAGGCGCGGAAGAAAGACGACGCGTGTGCGCGCCCATAGGAAAAATCAATTTAATAGCTCTATTCTAAAAGGTACGCCACAAATTCTCTATGTCGTCAGATAGAGTACAAGAACGTCTATCAATCGGTGGTGTTGAACTTTTCCGAACACCCCCTCTTTGGATGATTATCGGCAACTTCCGGTCGCCACGTGGTTACCACGCGTTCTTCGGTTTGATTGCCTGTATCTTCTAAACTATCAATGGAAAACCCACTTGTTTACACACTGTCCGCTGGAGGAAGACCTGGAGAACACAGCCGTGTACTTGAAAGCTAGATAACGACTGAAGCTACGCGGATGGAAACGGATTTCTAAAAGCACGTGGTGCACGCGGAGATGCGCGCGAGACAAAGGGCAACACACGACCACCAAAACAGCACTTTCCAGGCACAGTGGGTCACTTTACTGTACATTTACAGATGAAATATATTTACTGCACCTGTCCAGTACCACTGAAGTGGCAAGAATTCACGAGTTTGTGGTAAGTCATGGCTTTACGAAAACATCGGTTTTTTTCGAAAAAAAGGACACAAATACCTTTTCGAGGACCCAGGAGATGCGCCAGCACGTCCCACGGTGTAGTCTGCGTCGGTGAAGCACTTCACATACACCACAAATTCCGTAACTAAGACAACACAACGCTAAATCTCCAATTTCGAATACGTCACCATAACACAAAAACGGTTCGACCGAGGGCAAAGATTTTCCTACACAGGCTGTAATGTCACAACACGAAACTCTGTGCCAAAATTCACAATAATCGCACTCGATTTACCCACCCAAAATGCCGAAAGAAC
>NC_060124.1:289754579-289759579 GCF_021461395.2 Schistocerca americana
GGCTGCTGGCACCAGACTTGCCCTCCAATAGATACTCGTTAAAGGATTTAAAGTGTACTCATTCCGATTACGGGGCCTCGGATGAGTCCCGTATCGTTATTTTTCGTCACTACCTCCCCGTGCCGGGAGTGGGTAATTTGCGCGCCTGCTGCCTTCCTTGGATGTGGTAGCCGTTTCTCAGGCTCCCTCTCCGGAATCGAACCCTGATTCCCCGTTACCCGTTACAACCATGGTAGGCGCAGAACCTACCATCGACAGTTGATAAGGCAGACATTTGAAAGATGCGTCGCCGGTACGAGGACCGTGCGATCAGCCCAAAGTTATTCAGAGTCACCAAGGCAAACGGACCGGACGAGCCGACCGATTGGTTTTGATCTAATAAAAGCGTCCCTTCCATCTCTGGTCGGGACTCTGTTTGCATGTATTAGCTCTAGAATTACCACAGTTATCCAAGTAACGTGGGTACGATCTAAGGAACCATAACTGATTTAATGAGCCATTCGCGGTTTCACCTTAATGCGGCTTGTACTGAGACATGCATGGCTTAATCTTTGAGACAAGCATATGACTACTGGCAGGATCAACCAGGGAGCTGCGTCAACTAGAGCTGAGCAGCCGGCCGCCCGGGAGTGTGTCCCGGGGGCCCGCGCGAACACGCAAGCGTCCGCTCAATTATTCTGCAAACAGGAGGAGGCTGAGCTCCCCTGCACAATACACCTCGAAACCCTCTCAGGTCCCGGCGGCGCGCAGCGCCGTCCTAAGTACTTGGTCGGGTTCGAGAGAGGCGCAATCGCCCGGAGTTTGGCGAGTAGACGCTTTAGGTGCGACCACCCGTGCTCCCAACTGAGCTTGCCGCTGCCGACAGAGGCCCGGGAGCGTGCTGTCGTGGCATTGCCGGCGGGAGACAACACGCGCCACCTACGGTGGCCGGCAGCTCCAACGCCAGCGCCACAGAAGGACAAAAGCCCCACTTGGGTGCCGAAGCGAACTCTCCCAGCACAGCGCACGCGCCAACACGTCCGCACAGCTGCGATACAAACCACCTGCGAGAACCGCAGAGGCGACCGAGCAGCAGACGGCGTCGCGGCGCCGAGCGCCGGGCGGCGGCGCATCCTCAGCGCACACAGTCCTCAATCGGACCAGCACACTGCAGATGTCCACCGCGCTTCGCACCGGGCCCGCGAGGACCTACTTTGGCCGCACGGCGCCGCGTGCAGGGTGCGCCGGCGCGCAGCTGCGCCGCCTGCCGCCTCCGTCGGCCGGCGCGCCTGCCACTGGCCGCCCCCACCAGCCGGCTGTAGCGCGTGCGCCCACGCACCGCGCGGCCAGCACGCCGGGAGGCCCCCCCTCACCGGCCGGGGACGGTCCCACCCAGCCACCGCCGCGTATCGCTTCACACCCACATGCCATTCACGTTCGTGGGCATGGTGGGTATCGCTGAAACAACCGGTTGGTAGCTCAACCGATCGTCGCCATCACTGATTCACCTCTAGCGAGAACAACCGCACCACAACGGTTTACCAGTTGTTCATTTGCGTAACGTCACCAGCAAACGTAGACGTCCATCGCCATTTGCAAATTCAACGATTGTTGCATGCCTGTGTCAGGTGTCACGACACACTATGTCTGCCCACATACACGCAACAACATGTGCACGCTTCGCGAACACGTGGAAGGTGGCCCCCGTACGTATGCGATGTCCATTGCGCGAACGACTGTCAACCGGCCTCTGTCGCATGTCGCAGATGTGGCACGCAGTGCACCATGCTATCACGGTGTGTGAGAAGAGACGACTACGTCTGACAACACGCGCCACTACATCAACAGACGGCTCATGCTGATCGCCATCCACGGCATACCATACTGCAATCCAGCTCTTATAGGGAGACGACACGTAGCTGAGTGCACAATATTTGGACCGTATGGTTCGCCGTTGTTGGCGCAGTCGTGGTACGGTCAAACATGTACCACGATGTATCATTCAGTACATGAGGACCAATGTGCAGTACAGTGTGTGATTTGGACGTACAACATCAGCGGACAGTTGACACAAGCCGTACCACAACGTAGGCTGTGCTTCGCCATGCGAATGCCAATGAACAACTGCGAAGGGCATTGAGCATGTACGTCCTGCTGCCATCCGCATTACAGTGTATAGCTGCAAGGTGTTTAACATGAAGCGATACTCTGGGGACCGGGCAGTGCGAGTAGCAAACTATATTGCGGGGGTTGCAGTTAGGCAACACTACACTAATTTAACGCGTCGTATGACAATTACAGAGCAGGTTAAGGCCCAACGTGTGTTGGGTTAAGGCCCAACGTGTGTTGGGTTAAGGCCCAACGTGTGTTGGGTTAAGGCCCAACGTGTGTTGGGTTAAGGCCCAACGTGTGTTGGGTTAAGGCCCAACGTGTGTTGGGTTAAGGCCCAACGTGTGTTGGGTTAAGGCCCAACGTGTGTTGGGTTAAGGCCCAACGTGTGTTGGGTTAAGGCCCAACGTGTGTTGGGTTAAGGCCCAACGTGTGTTGGGTTAAGGCCCAACGTGTGTTGGGTTAAGGCCCAACGTGTGTTGGGTTAAGGCCCAACGTGTGTTGGGTTAAGGCCCAACGTGTGTTGGGTTAAGGCCCAACGTGTGTTGGGTTAAGGCCCAACGTGTGTTGGGTTAAGGCGCAACGTGTGTTGGGTTAAGGCGCAACGTGGGTTAGGTTAAGGCGCAACGTGGGTTAGGTTAAGGCGCAACGTGGGTTAGGTTAAGGCGCAACGTGGGTTAGGTTAAGGCGCAACGTGGGTTAGGTTAAGGCGCAACGTGGGTTAGGTTAAGGCGCAACGTGGGTTAGGTTAAGGCGCAACGTGCGTTAGGTTAAGGCGCAACGTGGGTTAGGTTAAGGCGCAATATAGGTTACGTTAAGGCGCAATATAGGTTAGGTTAAGGCGCAATATAGGTTAGGTTAAGGCGCAATATAGGTTACGTTAAGGCGCAATATAGGTTAGGTTAAGGCGCAATATAGGTTAGGTTAAGGCGCAACGTGGGTTAGGTTAAGGCGCAACGTGCGTTAGGTTAAGGCGCAACGTGGGTTAGGTTAAGGCGCAATATAGGTTACGTTAAGGCGCAATATAGGTTAGGTTAAGGCGCAATATAGGTTAGGTTAAGGCGCAATATAGGTTACGTTAAGGCGCAATATAGGTTAGGTTAAGGCGCAATATAGGTTAGGTTAAGGCGCAATATAGGTTAGGTTAAGGCGCAACGTGGGTTAGGTTAAGGCGCAACGTGGGTTAGGTTAAGGCGCAACGTGGGTTAGGTTAAGGCGCAACGTGGGTTAGGTTAAGGCGCAACGTGGGTTAGGTTAAGGCGCAACGTGGGTTAGGTTAAGGCGCAACGTGGGTTAGGTTAAGGCGCAACGTGGGTTAGGTTAAGGCACAATATGGGTTAGGTTAAGGCACAATATGGGTTAGGTTAAGGCACAATATGGGTTAGGTTAAGGCACAATATGGGTTAGGTTAAGGCACAATATGGGTTAGGTTAAGGCACAATATGGGTTAGGTTAAGGCACAATATGGGTTAGGTTAAGGCACAATATGGGTTAGGTTAAGGCACAATATGGGTTAGGTTAAGGCACAATATGGGTTAGGTTAAGGCACAATATGGGTTAGGTTAAGGCACAATATGGGTTAGGTTAAGGCACAATATGGGTTAGGTTAAGGCACAATATGGGTTAGGTTAAGGCACAATATGGGTTAGGTTAAGGCACAATATGGGTTAGGTTAAGGCACAATATGGGTTAGGTTAAGGCACAATATGGGTTAGGTTAAGGCACAATATGGGTTAGGTTAAGGCACAATATGGGTTAGGTTAAGGTACAATATGGGTTAGGTTAAGGTACAATATGGGTTAGGTTAAGGTACAATATGGGTTAGGTTAAGGTACAATATGGGTTAGGTTAAGGTACAATATGGGTTAGGTTAAGGTACACATTGTTGTAAGGAAAGGTGTATTGGGGGGGGGGGGGGGGCGGCGGCGGCGGCCGGTTTGTTGATTGTGATTATAGTAAGTGGATGCCTGCGGCATCATCTGATTTGCCACGTCAGGATGCACCTTTGGCTCATGACAGGCGGCGCTCTGATTCCATGCTTGTGGCAGACCTGTGTCTTTCATTCCTGCCATTGTTTGTGTGCTGTGACAGGAGGCAGTATTGTGATGTTGGGTGTACCCCTGTGTAGGACATGTGTGGGTGTTGGTGGCTTAGCTGAGCAATGGTGGTTGTCGGAAGGGTGGGATATTCTGTTTTGTGAGTGGACCTCCCGGTCTGGTTATGATAGTGTGGATTGTCTAATGTGGCGGAGAGGATGCACTGGGTGTTGTTCCATGCTGGTGCTTACATATTGTCTCTGTGCCTGTTACAGGCAGAGAGTAGTGCGTGATAAGAGTGTCTGGTTGACGTGTGGTTGTGATTGTGAGCAGAGTCTTTCAGCATGTATACGGACAGTTGTATACATTATCTGTATTTTGATGGCTCTATCTATTACTAATCAGCGCCGTGTATACGTTTCATCCGGTTCCAGTCGAAACTGTTGTATCTCTGTACATTAGTGACACGGCGAGGCCGCCATGTAGTTACTCGTCTCGGCAGCTTCCACCGGTGTATGGCAAATGATTATAAGGAATCAGTCTAGTCGTCAATACGGATAGTGTGACGTCACATGTTGGGGTGGGGGACGCTGCGCCCTTCCGGTGGGTCATGGCCTAGAAAGACTCTTCCCACGCAGGGGGGCTTGGATTGTCATTGACTCTTCCGAGTAATATACTTGCCGTACGTTTTTGCGACTGCGAGTGCAACGCTCACCGGTACCGACATGGATGGAGCGCCTCCTAGCTGACCGCTGAGCATCTGCATTCGTACAGAGAGCAACGCGATCGCGTCTGTAGCTCGTAAGTGGTACAGCTCGCAGCTCATGTATAGGGACAGCGGGAATGTCGCATATTGGACATAACTCTTCATGAAAC
>NC_060124.1:289767079-289772079 GCF_021461395.2 Schistocerca americana
TACGAGCTTTTTAACCGCAACAACTTTAATATACGCTATTGGAGCTGGAATTACCGCGGCTGCTGGCACCAGACTTGCCCTCCAATAGATACTCGTTAAAGGATTTAAAGTGTACTCATTCCGATTACGGGGCCTCGGATGAGTCCCGTATCGTTATTTTTCGTCACTACCTCCCCGTGCCGGGAGTGGGTAATTTGCGCGCCTGCTGCCTTCCTTGGATGTGGTAGCCGTTTCTCAGGCTCCCTCTCCGGAATCGAACCCTGATTCCCCGTTACCCGTTACAACCATGGTAGGCGCAGAACCTACCATCGACAGTTGATAAGGCAGACATTTGAAAGATGCGTCGCCGGTACGAGGACCGTGCGATCAGCCCAAAGTTATTCAGAGTCACCAAGGCAAACGGACCGGACGAGCCGACCGATTGGTTTTGATCTAATAAAAGCGTCCCTTCCATCTCTGGTCGGGACTCTGTTTGCATGTATTAGCTCTAGAATTACCACAGTTATCCAAGTAACGTGGGTACGATCTAAGGAACCATAACTGATTTAATGAGCCATTCGCGGTTTCACCTTAATGCGGCTTGTACTGAGACATGCATGGCTTAATCTTTGAGACAAGCATATGACTACTGGCAGGATCAACCAGGGAGCTGCGTCAACTAGAGCTGAGCAG
This sequence comes from Schistocerca americana, assembly GCF_021461395.2. Classification (NCBI taxonomy): domain Eukaryota; kingdom Metazoa; phylum Arthropoda; class Insecta; order Orthoptera; family Acrididae; genus Schistocerca; species Schistocerca americana. The sequence goes on from NC_060124.1 coordinate 289,767,752, forward strand.
CCGGCCGCCCGGGAGTGTGTCCCGGGGGCCCGCGCGAACACGCAAGCGTCCGCTCAATTATTCTGCAAACAGGAGGAGGCTGAGCTCCCCTGCACAATACACCTCGAAACCCTCTCAGGTCCCGGCGGCGCGCAGCGCCGTCCTAAGTACTTGGTCGGGTTCGAGAGAGGCGCAATCGCCCGGAGTTTGGCGAGTAGACGCTTTAGGTGCGACCACCCGTGCTCCCAACTGAGCTTGCCGCTGCCGACAGAGGCCCGGGAGCGTGCTGTCGTGGCATTGCCGGCGGGAGACAACACGCGCCACCTACGGTGGCCGGCAGCTCCAACGCCAGCGCCACAGAAGGACAAAAGCCCCACTTGGGTGCCGAAGCGAACTCTCCCAGCACAGCGCACGCGCCAACACGTCCGCACAGCTGCGATACAAACCACCTGCGAGAACCGCAGAGGCGACCGAGCAGCAGACGGCGTCGCGGCGCCGAGCGCCGGGCGGCGGCGCATCCTCAGCGCACACAGTCCTCAATCGGACCAGCACACTGCAGATGTCCACCGCGCTTCGCACCGGGCCCGCGAGGACCTACTTTGGCCGCACGGCGCCGCGTGCAGGGTGCGCCGGCGCGCAGCTGCGCCGCCTGCCGCCTCCGTCGGCCGGCGCGCCTGCCACTGGCCGCCCCCACCAGCCGGCTGTAGCGCGTGCGCCCACGCACCGCGCGGCCAGCACGCCGGGAGGCCCCCCCTCACCGGCCGGGGACGGTCCCACCCAGCCACCGCCGCGTATCGCTTCACACCCACATGCCATTCACGTTCGTGGGCATGGTGGGTATCGCTGAAACAACCGGTTGGTAGCTCAACCGATCGTCGCCATCACTGATTCACCTCTAGCGAGAACAACCGCACCACAACGGTTTACCAGTTGTTCATTTGCGTAACGTCACCAGCAAACGTAGACGTCCATCGCCATTTGCAAATTCAACGATTGTTGCATGCCTGTGTCAGGTGTCACGACACACTATGTCTGCCCACATACACGCAACAACATGTGCACGCTTCGCGAACACGTGGAAGGTGGCCCCCGTACGTATGCGATGTCCATTGCGCGAACGACTGTCAACCGGCCTCTGTCGCATGTCGCAGATGTGGCACGCAGTGCACCATGCTATCACGGTGTGTGAGAAGAGACGACTACGTCTGACAACACGCGCCACTACATCAACAGACGGCTCATGCTGATCGCCATCCACGGCATACCATACTGCAATCCAGCTCTTATAGGGAGACGACACGTAGCTGAGTGCACAATATTTGGACCGTATGGTTCGCCGTTGTTGGCGCAGTCGTGGTACGGTCAAACATGTACCACGATGTATCATTCAGTACATGAGGACCAATGTGCAGTACAGTGTGTGATTTGGACGTACAACATCAGCGGACAGTTGACACAAGCCGTACCACAACGTAGGCTGTGCTTCGCCATGCGAATGCCAATGAACAACTGCGAAGGGCATTGAGCATGTACGTCCTGCTGCCATCCGCATTACAGTGTATAGCTGCAAGGTGTTTAACATGAAGCGATACTCTGGGGACCGGGCAGTGCGAGTAGCAAACTATATTGCGGGGGTTGCAGTTAGGCAACACTACACTAATTTAACGCGTCGTATGACAATTACAGAGCAGGTTAAGGCCCAACGTGTGTTGGGTTAAGGCCCAACGTGTGTTGGGTTAAGGCCCAACGTGTGTTGGGTTAAGGCCCAACGTGTGTTGGGTTAAGGCCCAACGTGTGTTGGGTTAAGGCCCAACGTGTGTTGGGTTAAGGCCCAACGTGTGTTGGGTTAAGGCCCAACGTGTGTTGGGTTAAGGCCCAACGTGTGTTGGGTTAAGGCCCAACGTGTGTTGGGTTAAGGCCCAACGTGTGTTGGGTTAAGGCCCAACGTGTGTTGGGTTAAGGCCCAACGTGTGTTGGGTTAAGGCCCAACGTGTGTTGGGTTAAGGCCCAACGTGTGTTGGGTTAAGGCCCAACGTGTGTTGGGTTAAGGCCCAACGTGTGTTGGGTTAAGGCCCAACGTGTGTTGGGTTAAGGCCCAACGTGTGTTGGGTTAAGGCGCAACGTGGGTTAGGTTAAGGCGCAACGTGGGTTAGGTTAAGGCGCAACGTGGGTTAGGTTAAGGCACAACGTGGGTTAGGTTAAGGCGCAACGTGGGTTAGGTTAAGGCGCAACGTGGGTTAGGTTAAGGCGCAACGTGGGTTAGGTTAAGGCGCAACGTGCGTTAGGTTAAGGCGCAACGTGGGTTAGGTTAAGGCGCAATATAGGTTACGTTAAGGCGCAATATAGGTTAGGTTAAGGCGCAATATAGGTTAGGTTAAGGCGCAATATAGGTTACGTTAAGGCGCAATATAGGTTAGGTTAAGGCGCAATATAGGTTAGGTTAAGGCGCAACGTGGGTTAGGTTAAGGCGCAACGTGCGTTAGGTTAAGGCGCAACGTGGGTTAGGTTAAGGCGCAATATAGGTTACGTTAAGGCGCAATATAGGTTAGGTTAAGGCGCAATATAGGTTAGGTTAAGGCGCAATATAGGTTACGTTAAGGCGCAATATAGGTTAGGTTAAGGCGCAATATAGGTTAGGTTAAGGCGCAATATAGGTTAGGTTAAGGCGCAACGTGGGTTAGGTTAAGGCGCAACGTGGGTTAGGTTAAGGCGCAACGTGGGTTAGGTTAAGGCGCAACGTGGGTTAGGTTAAGGCGCAACGTGGGTTAGGTTAAGGCGCAACGTGGGTTAGGTTAAGGCGCAACGTGGGTTAGGTTAAGGCGCAACGTGGGTTAGGTTAAGGCACAATATGGGTTAGGTTAAGGCACAATATGGGTTAGGTTAAGGCACAATATGGGTTAGGTTAAGGCACAATATGGGTTAGGTTAAGGCACAATATGGGTTAGGTTAAGGCACAATATGGGTTAGGTTAAGGCACAATATGGGTTAGGTTAAGGCACAATATGGGTTAGGTTAAGGCACAATATGGGTTAGGTTAAGGCACAATATGGGTTAGGTTAAGGCACAATATGGGTTAGGTTAAGGCACAATATGGGTTAGGTTAAGGCACAATATGGGTTAGGTTAAGGCACAATATGGGTTAGGTTAAGGCACAATATGGGTTAGGTTAAGGCACAATATGGGTTAGGTTAAGGCACAATATGGGTTAGGTTAAGGCACAATATGGGTTAGGTTAAGGCACAATATGGGTTAGGTTAAGGCACAATATGGGTTAGGTTAAGGCACAATATGGGTTAGGTTAAGGTACAATATGGGTTAGGTTAAGGTACAATATGGGTTAGGTTAAGGTACAATATGGGTTAGGTTAAGGTACAATATGGGTTAGGTTAAGGTACAATATGGGTTAGGTTAAGGTACAATATGGGTTAGGTTAAGGTACACATTGTTGTAAGGAAAGGTGTATTGGGGGGGGGGGGGCGGCGGCGGCGGCCGGTTTGTTGATTGTGATTATAGTAAGTGGATGCCTGCGGCATCATCTGATTTGCCACGTCAGGATGCACCTTTGGCTCATGACAGGCGGCGCTCTGATTCCATGCTTGTGGCAGACCTGTGTCTTTCATTCCTGCCATTGTTTGTGTGCTGTGACAGGAGGCAGTATTGTGATGTTGGGTGTACCCCTGTGTAGGACATGTGTGGGTGTTGGTGGCTTAGCTGAGCAATGGTGGTTGTCGGAAGGGTGGGATATTCTGTTTTGTGAGTGGACCTCCCGGTCTGGTTATGATAGTGTGGATTGTCTAATGTGGCGGAGAGGATGCACTGGGTGTTGTTCCATGCTGGTGCTTACATATTGTCTCTGTGCCTGTTACAGGCAGAGAGTAGTGCGTGATAAGAGTGTCTGGTTGACGTGTGGTTGTGATTGTGAGCAGAGTCTTTCAGCATGTATACGGACAGTTGTATACATTATCTGTATTTTGATGGCTCTATCTATTACTAATCAGCGCCGTGTATACGTTTCATCCGGTTCCAGTCGAAACTGTTGTATCTCTGTACATTAGTGACACGGCGAGGCCGCCATGTAGTTACTCGTCTCGGCAGCTTCCACCGGTGTATGGCAAATGATTATAAGGAATCAGTCTAGTCGTCAATACGGATAGTGTGACGTCACATGTTGGGGTGGGGGACGCTGCGCCCTTCCGGTGGGTCATGGCCTAGAAAGACTCTTCCCACGCAGGGGGGCTTGGATTGTCATTGACTCTTCCGAGTAATATACTTGCCGTACGTTTTTGCGACTGCGAGTGCAACGCTCACCGGTACCGACATGGATGGAGCGCCTCCTAGCTGACCGCTGA
>NC_060124.1:289779579-289784579 GCF_021461395.2 Schistocerca americana
ACGAGCACGCACGAGGCGCGTCGCACGCCTTCAGCTCGCCCCACCGGCAGGACGTCCCACGATACATGCCAGTTAAACACCGACGGGCGGTGAACCAACAGCGTGGGACACAAATCCAACTACGAGCTTTTTAACCGCAACAACTTTAATATACGCTATTGGAGCTGGAATTACCGCGGCTGCTGGCACCAGACTTGCCCTCCAATAGATACTCGTTAAAGGATTTAAAGTGTACTCATTCCGATTACGGGGCCTCGGATGAGTCCCGTATCGTTATTTTTCGTCACTACCTCCCCGTGCCGGGAGTGGGTAATTTGCGCGCCTGCTGCCTTCCTTGGATGTGGTAGCCGTTTCTCAGGCTCCCTCTCCGGAATCGAACCCTGATTCCCCGTTACCCGTTACAACCATGGTAGGCGCAGAACCTACCATCGACAGTTGATAAGGCAGACATTTGAAAGATGCGTCGCCGGTACGAGGACCGTGCGATCAGCCCAAAGTTATTCAGAGTCACCAAGGCAAACGGACCGGACGAGCCGACCGATTGGTTTTGATCTAATAAAAGCGTCCCTTCCATCTCTGGTCGGGACTCTGTTTGCATGTATTAGCTCTAGAATTACCACAGTTATCCAAGTAACGTGGGTACGATCTAAGGAACCATAACTGATTTAATGAGCCATTCGCGGTTTCACCTTAATGCGGCTTGTACTGAGACATGCATGGCTTAATCTTTGAGACAAGCATATGACTACTGGCAGGATCAACCAGGGAGCTGCGTCAACTAGAGCTGAGCAGCCGGCCGCCCGGGAGTGTGTCCCGGGGGCCCGCGCGAACACGCAAGCGTCCGCTCAATTATTCTGCAAACAGGAGGAGGCTGAGCTCCCCTGCACAACACACCTCGAAACCCTCTCAGGTCCCGGCGGCGCGCAGCGCCGTCCTAAGTACTTGGTCGGGTTCGAGAGAGGCGCAATCGCCCGGAGTTTGGCGAGTAGACGCTTTAGGTGCGACCACCCGTGCTCCCAACTGAGCTTGCCGCTGCCGACAGAGGCCCGGGAGCGTGCTGTCGTGGCATTGCCGGCGGGAGACAACACGCGCCACCTACGGTGGCCGGCAGCTCCAACGCCAGCGCCACAGAAGGACAAAAGCCCCACTTGGGTGCCGAAGCGAACTCTCCCAGCACAGCGCACGCGCCAACACGTCCGCACAGCTGCGATACAAACCACCTGCGAGAACCGCAGAGGCGACCGAGCAGCAGACGGCGTCGCGGCGCCGAGCGCCGGGCGGCGGCGCATCCTCAGCGCACACAGTCCTCAATCGGACCAGCACACTGCAGATGTCCACCGCGCTTCGCACCGGGCCCGCGAGGACCTACTTTGGCCGCACGGCGCCGCGTGCAGGGTGCGCCGGCGCGCAGCTGCGCCGCCTGCCGCCTCCGTCGGCCGGCGCGCCTGCCACTGGCCGCCCCCACCAGCCGGCTGTAGCGCGTGCGCCCACGCACCGCGCGGCCAGCACGCCGGGAGGCCCCCCCTCACCGGCCGGGGACGGTCCCACCCAGCCACCGCCGCGTATCGCTTCACACCCACATGCCATTCACGTTCGTGGGCATGGTGGGTATCGCTGAAACAACCGGTTGGTAGCTCAACCGATCGTCGCCATCACTGATTCACCTCTAGCGAGAACAACCGCACCACAACGGTTTACCAGTTGTTCATTTGCGTAACGTCACCAGCAAACGTAGACGTCCATCGCCATTTGCAAATTCAACGATTGTTGCATGCCTGTGTCAGGTGTCACGACACACTATGTCTGCCCACATACACGCAACAACATGTGCACGCTTCGCGAACACGTGGAAGGTGGCCCCCGTACGTATGCGATGTCCATTGCGCGAACGACTGTCAACCGGCCTCTGTCGCATGTCGCAGATGTGGCACGCAGTGCACCATGCTATCACGGTGTGTGAGAAGAGACGACTACGTCTGACAACACGCGCCACTACATCAACAGACGGCTCATGCTGATCGCCATCCACGGCATACCATACTGCAATCCAGCTCTTATAGGGAGACGACACGTAGCTGAGTGCACAATATTTGGACCGTATGGTTCGCCGTTGTTGGCGCAGTCGTGGTACGGTCAAACATGTACCACGATGTATCATTCAGTACATGAGGACCAATGTGCAGTACAGTGTGTGATTTGGACGTACAACATCAGCGGACAGTTGACACAAGCCGTACCACAACGTAGGCTGTGCTTCGCCATGCGAATGCCAATGAACAACTGCGAAGGGCATTGAGCATGTACGTCCTGCTGCCATCCGCATTACAGTGTATAGCTGCAAGGTGTTTAACATGAAGCGATACTCTGGGGACCGGGCAGTGCGAGTAGCAAACTATATTGCGGGGGTTGCAGTTAGGCAACACTACACTAATTTAACGCGTCGTATGACAATTACAGAGCAGGTTAAGGCCCAACGTGTGTTGGGTTAAGGCCCAACGTGTGTTGGGTTAAGGCCCAACGTGTGTTGGGTTAAGGCCCAACGTGTGTTGGGTTAAGGCCCAACGTGTGTTGGGTTAAGGCCCAACGTGTGTTGGGTTAAGGCCCAACGTGTGTTGGGTTAAGGCCCAACGTGTGTTGGGTTAAGGCCCAACGTGTGTTGGGTTAAGGCCCAACGTGTGTTGGGTTAAGGCCCAACGTGTGTTGGGTTAAGGCCCAACGTGTGTTGGGTTAAGGCCCAACGTGTGTTGGGTTAAGGCCCAACGTGTGTTGGGTTAAGGCCCAACGTGTGTTGGGTTAAGGCCCAACGTGTGTTGGGTTAAGGCGCAACGTGGGTTGGGTTAAGGCGCAACGTGGGTTAGGTTAAGGCGCAACGTGGGTTAGGTTAAGGCGCAACGTGGGTTAGGTTAAGGCGCAACGTGGGTTAGGTTAAGGCGCAACGTGGGTTAGGTTAAGGCGCAACGTGGGTTAGGTTAAGGCGCAACGTGGGTTAGGTTAAGGCGCAACGTGCGTTAGGTTAAGGCGCAACGTGGGTTAGGTTAAGGCGCAATATAGGTTACGTTAAGGCGCAATATAGGTTAGGTTAAGGCGCAATATAGGTTAGGTTAAGGCGCAATATAGGTTACGTTAAGGCGCAATATAGGTTAGGTTAAGGCGCAATATAGGTTAGGTTAAGGCGCAACGTGGGTTAGGTTAAGGCGCAACGTGCGTTAGGTTAAGGCGCAACGTGGGTTAGGTTAAGGCGCAATATAGGTTAGGTTAAGGCGCAATATAGGTTAGGTTAAGGCGCAATATAGGTTACGTTAAGGCGCAATATAGGTTAGGTTAAGGCGCAATATAGGTTAGGTTAAGGCGCAATATAGGTTAGGTTAAGGCGCAACGTGGGTTAGGTTAAGGCGCAACGTGGGTTAGGTTAAGGCGCAACGTGGGTTAGGTTAAGGCGCAACGTGGGTTAGGTTAAGGCGCAACGTGGGTTAGGTTAAGGCGCAACGTGGGTTAGGTTAAGGCGCAACGTGGGTTAGGTTAAGGCGCAACGTGGGTTAGGTTAAGGCACAATATGGGTTAGGTTAAGGCACAATATGGGTTAGGTTAAGGCACAATATGGGTTAGGTTAAGGCACAATATGGGTTAGGTTAAGGCACAATATGGGTTAGGTTAAGGCACAATATGGGTTAGGTTAAGGCACAATATGGGTTAGGTTAAGGCACAATATGGGTTAGGTTAAGGCACAATATGGGTTAGGTTAAGGCACAATATGGGTTAGGTTAAGGCACAATATGGGTTAGGTTAAGGCACAATATGGGTTAGGTTAAGGCACAATATGGGTTAGGTTAAGGCACAATATGGGTTAGGTTAAGGCACAATATGGGTTAGGTTAAGGCACAATATGGGTTAGGTTAAGGCACAATATGGGTTAGGTTAAGGCACAATATGGGTTAGGTTAAGGCACAATATGGGTTAGGTTAAGGCACAATATGGGTTAGGTTAAGGTACAATATGGGTTAGGTTAAGGTACAATATGGGTTAGGTTAAGGTACAATATGGGTTAGGTTAAGGTACAATATGGGTTAGGTTAAGGTACAATATGGGTTAGGTTAAGGTACAATATGGGTTAGGTTAAGGTACACATTGTTGTAAGGAAAGGTGTATTGGGGGGGGGGGGGGGGGGGGGCGGCGGCGGCGGCCGGTTTGTTGATTGTGATTATAGTAAGTGGATGCCTGCGGCATCATCTGATTTGCCACGTCAGGATGCACCTTTGGCTCATGACAGGCGGCGCTCTGATTCCATGCTTGTGGCAGACCTGTGTCTTTCATTCCTGCCATTGTTTGTGTGCTGTGACAGGAGGCAGTATTGTGATGTTGGGTGTACCCCTGTGTAGGACATGTGTGGGTGTTGGTGGCTTAGCTGAGCAATGGTGGTTGTCGGAAGGGTGGGATATTCTGTTTTGTGAGTGGACCTCCCGGTCTGGTTATGATAGTGTGGATTGTCTAATGTGGCGGAGAGGATGCACTGGGTGTTGTTCCATGCTGGTGCTTACATATTGTCTCTGTGCCTGTTACAGGCAGAGAGTAGTGCGTGATAAGAGTGTCTGGTTGACGTGTGGTTGTGATTGTGAGCAGAGTCTTTCAGCATGTATACGGACAGTTGTATACATTATCTGTATTTTGATGGCTCTATCTATTACTAATCAGCGCCGTGTATACGTTTCATCCGGTTCCAGTCGAAACTGTTGTATCTCTGTACATTAGTGACACGGCGAGGCCGCCATGTAGTTACTCGTCTCGGCAGCTTCCACCGGTGTATGGCAAATGATTATAAGGAATCAGTCTAGTCGTCAATACGGATAGTGTGACGTCACATGTTGGGGTGGGGGACGCTGCGCCCTTCCGGTGGGTCATGGCCTAGAAAGACTCTTCCCACGCAGGGGGGCTTGGATTGTCATTGACTCTTCCGAGTAATATACTTGCCGTACGTTTTTGCGACTGCGAGTGCAACGCTCACC
>NC_060124.1:289789579-289792079 GCF_021461395.2 Schistocerca americana
GGAGTCAGGCCGTCCGGCCCGGCCGCCGATCCCCTGGGCGGCAAGGCAGCAGCGACCTCCTCACGTGTGACCGGCCCCCATAGGCACTCAGGAGCGACAGGCTCCGAGTGCGGGAGAAGGCGGTCACGGATGAAGCCAGCGGTGGAGATCGGCTTCTTCGTGAAGAGGTCCGCCCAGAAGTCCAGCAGACCGGGGATGTCGGGTGGCGGCTGCAGCAGGGTGCCGTCCAGCAAGCCGCGCACGCAACGTGCACGCGACCTACGGAAGGCGTCCTGTGTCCGCGCGAACTCCCAGCGGCGCCGCTTGCGCTTCTGCAGCGGCGGGGCGGCAGGCGGCCGCTTGGATGAGTGGCGCGGCCGCTGTGTCCTGGTGATCGACCTCTCCCCCCTGGACCCGACCGACGCAAGGGCATCCGGGAGCATGCCCAGGATGACATCGGGCGGCGTGCCCCGCCCCAGACCAATGACTCGATCCAGGGCAGAGAAACGCTGGGCGGAAGCAGGTAGCCCCGCCAGATGCTCCCAGATGGCGGCGTCAGTCGGCCCCTCCGGCGGCGGCCCGGTGGTGTCGGCCGCGAAGTCCTCGGCTGCGTCGACGGGCGGCGCAGCGGCCTCGCCCGCGTCAGGCAGCGAGCTCGCTGCTCCCCGGCGGGACGCCGGCTCTTCCCCCCGACCGATCTCAAGCGCCTCCATGAATTGGCGGACAAGCTGCTTGTGGGCAGCTTGCCGCCGTCGGCACTTGATTGCCTCAAGCGTTCGGTCGGGGAACATCCTGATAAGCTCTTGATTAACGAAGAAGAACCGGGCGTCCCTCTCAAGGAACAGTTCGGCCTCTGCCTTGGCGAGCGACAGGACTTCTTCCTCCGTCCACCTCGCACGATGCCTCTCCGTCACGATCTCAGCGTTGGCGGCCGCAAGGTGTTGGCGGCGGCGATGGACCCCGAGACCGTTCTTCGTGGTAAAAGTGCGGTGGCACTCACTGCAAGCAAAGGGAGCTACACAAACTATCGCATTTTCGTTACGGCCGGTTGGCCGGATAGGTGCTGGGGTAGCTGGGGTGGCACCTTCAGCGGAAGGGCCACCATCTCTTGTTTCTTGTCGGCTGCCCCCAACTATAAAGGGATAATGCGAGGGGGGGCTGGTAACCCCCCCAAGCCCCTGGGTTACTCCCGCCGTTTACCCGCGCTTGCTTGAATTTCTTCACGTTGACATTCAGAGCACTGGGCAGAAATCACATTGCGTCAACACCCGCTAGGGCCATCGCAATGCTTTGTTTTAATTAGACAGTCGGATTCCCCCAGTCCGTGCCAGTTCTGAGTTGATCGTTGAATGGCGGCCGAAGAGAATCCGCGCACCCGCGCGCCCCCGGAGGAGCACGCTAAGGCGGACGCGGCCTCGCAGCAAGGAAGATCCGTGGGAGGCCAAGGCACGGGACCGAGCTCGGATCCTGCACGCAGGTTGAAGCACCGGGGCGCGAACGCCGCGCAGGCGCGCGCATCCTGCACCGCCGGCCAGCACGAGGCCAACCAACGGCGAGAGCAGACCACGCCCGCGCTAAACGCCCGCACTTACCGGCACCCCTACGGCACTCACCTCGCCCAGGCCCGGCACGTTAGCGCTGACCCACTTCCCGACCAAGCCCGACACGCCCCGATCCTCAGAGCCAATCCTTATCCCGAAGTTACGGATCCAATTTGCCGACTTCCCTTACCTACATTATTCTATCGACTAGAGGCTCTTCACCTTGGAGACCTGCTGCGGATATGGGTACGAACCGGCGCGACACCTCCACGTGGCCCTCTCCCGGATTTTCAAGGTCCGAGGGGAAGATCGGGACACCGCCGCAACTGCGGTGCTCTTCGCGTTCCAAACCCTATCTCCCTGCTAGAGGATTCCAGGGAACTCGAACGCTCATGCAGAAAAGAAAACTCTTCCCCGATCTCCCGACGGCGTCTCCGGGTCCTTTTGGGTTACCCCGACGAGCATCTCTAAAAGAGGGGCCCGACTTGTATCGGTTCCGCTGCCGGGTTCCGGAATAGGAACCGGATTCCCTTTCGCCCAACGGGGGCCAGCACAAAGTGCATCATGCTATGACGGCCCCCATCAACATCGGATTTCTCCTAGGGCTTAGGATCGACTGACTCGTGTGCAACGGCTGTTCACACGAAACCCTTCTCCGCGTCAGCCCTCCAGGGCCTCGCTGGAGTATTTGCTACTACCACCAAGATCTGCACCGACGGCGGCTCCAGGCAGGCTCACGCCCAGACCCTTCTGCGCCCACCGCCGCGACCCTCCTACTCGTCAGGGCTTCGCGGCCGGCCGCAAGGACCGGCCATGACTGCCAGACTGACGGCCGAGTATAGGCACGACGCTTCAGCGCCATCCATTTTCAGGGCTAGTTGCTTCGGCAGGTGAGTTGTTACACACTCCTTAGCGGATTCCGACTTCCATGGCCACCGTCCTGCTGTCTTAAGCAACCAACGCCTTTCATGGTTTCCCAT
>NC_060124.1:289794579-289799579 GCF_021461395.2 Schistocerca americana
GGTTCAGCGGGTTACCCCGACCTTTCGGCCTAGGAAGACACGCTGATTCCTTCAGTGTAGCGCGCGTGCGGCCCAGAACATCTAAGGGCATCACAGACCTGTTATTGCTCAATCTCGTGCGGCTAGAAGCCGCCTGTCCCTCTAAGAAGAAAAGTAATCGCTGACAGCACGAAGGATGTCACGCGACTAGTTAGCAGGCTAGAGTCTCGTTCGTTATCGGAATTAACCAGACAAATCGCTCCACCAACTAAGAACGGCCATGCACCACCACCCACCGAATCAAGAAAGAGCTATCAATCTGTCAATCCTTCCGGTGTCCGGGCCTGGTGAGGTTTCCCGTGTTGAGTCAAATTAAGCCGCAGGCTCCACTCCTGGTGGTGCCCTTCCGTCAATTCCTTTAAGTTTCAGCTTTGCAACCATACTTCCCCCGGAACCCAAAAGCTTTGGTTTCCCGGAGGCTGCCCGCCGAGTCATCGGAGGAACTGCGGCGGATCGCTGGCTGGCATCGTTTATGGTTAGAACTAGGGCGGTATCTGATCGCCTTCGAACCTCTAACTTTCGTTCTTGATTAATGAAAACATACTTGGCAAATGCTTTCGCTTCTGTTCGTCTTGCGACGATCCAAGAATTTCACCTCTAACGTCGCAATACGAATGCCCCCGCCTGTCCCTATTAATCATTACCTCGGGTTCCGTAAACCAACAAAATAGAACCGAGGTCCTATTCCATTATTCCATGCACACAGTATTCAGGCGGGCTTGCCTGCTTTAAGCACTCTAATTTGTTCAAAGTAAACGTGCCGGCCCACCGAGACACTCACTCAAGAGCACCCTGGTAGGATTGCAACGGGGTCCGCCTCGGGACGCACGAGCACGCACGAGGCGCGTCGCACGCCTTCAGCTCGCCCCACCGGCAGGACGTCCCACGATACATGCCAGTTAAACACCGACGGGCGGTGAACCAACAGCGTGGGACACAAATCCAACTACGAGCTTTTTAACCGCAACAACTTTAATATACGCTATTGGAGCTGGAATTACCGCGGCTGCTGGCACCAGACTTGCCCTCCAATAGATACTCGTTAAAGGATTTAAAGTGTACTCATTCCGATTACGGGGCCTCGGATGAGTCCCGTATCGTTATTTTTCGTCACTACCTCCCCGTGCCGGGAGTGGGTAATTTGCGCGCCTGCTGCCTTCCTTGGATGTGGTAGCCGTTTCTCAGGCTCCCTCTCCGGAATCGAACCCTGATTCCCCGTTACCCGTTACAACCATGGTAGGCGCAGAACCTACCATCGACAGTTGATAAGGCAGACATTTGAAAGATGCGTCGCCGGTACGAGGACCGTGCGATCAGCCCAAAGTTATTCAGAGTCACCAAGGCAAACGGACCGGACGAGCCGACCGATTGGTTTTGATCTAATAAAAGCGTCCCTTCCATCTCTGGTCGGGACTCTGTTTGCATGTATTAGCTCTAGAATTACCACAGTTATCCAAGTAACGTGGGTACGATCTAAGGAACCATAACTGATTTAATGAGCCATTCGCGGTTTCACCTTAATGCGGCTTGTACTGAGACATGCATGGCTTAATCTTTGAGACAAGCATATGACTACTGGCAGGATCAACCAGGGAGCTGCGTCAACTAGAGCTGAGCAGCCGGCCGCCCGGGAGTGTGTCCCGGGGGCCCGCGCGAACACGCAAGCGTCCGCTCAATTATTCTGCAAACAGGAGGAGGCTGAGCTCCCCTGCACAATACACCTCGAAACCCTCTCAGGTCCCGGCGGCGCGCAGCGCCGTCCTAAGTACTTGGTCGGGTTCGAGAGAGGCGCAATCGCCCGGAGTTTGGCGAGTAGACGCTTTAGGTGCGACCACCCGTGCTCCCAACTGAGCTTGCCGCTGCCGACAGAGGCCCGGGAGCGTGCTGTCGTGGCATTGCCGGCGGGAGACAACACGCGCCACCTACGGTGGCCGGCAGCTCCAACGCCAGCGCCACAGAAGGACAAAAGCCCCACTTGGGTGCCGAAGCGAACTCTCCCAGCACAGCGCACGCGCCAACACGTCCGCACAGCTGCGATACAAACCACCTGCGAGAACCGCAGAGGCGACCGAGCAGCAGACGGCGTCGCGGCGCCGAGCGCCGGGCGGCGGCGCATCCTCAGCGCACACAGTCCTCAATCGGACCAGCACACTGCAGATGTCCACCGCGCTTCGCACCGGGCCCGCGAGGACCTACTTTGGCCGCACGGCGCCGCGTGCAGGGTGCGCCGGCGCGCAGCTGCGCCGCCTGCCGCCTCCGTCGGCCGGCGCGCCTGCCACTGGCCGCCCCCACCAGCCGGCTGTAGCGCGTGCGCCCACGCACCGCGCGGCCAGCACGCCGGGAGGCCCCCCCTCACCGGCCGGGGACGGTCCCACCCAGCCACCGCCGCGTATCGCTTCACACCCACATGCCATTCACGTTCGTGGGCATGGTGGGTATCGCTGAAACAACCGGTTGGTAGCTCAACCGATCGTCGCCATCACTGATTCACCTCTAGCGAGAACAACCGCACCACAACGGTTTACCAGTTGTTCATTTGCGTAACGTCACCAGCAAACGTAGACGTCCATCGCCATTTGCAAATTCAACGATTGTTGCATGCCTGTGTCAGGTGTCACGACACACTATGTCTGCCCACATACACGCAACAACATGTGCACGCTTCGCGAACACGTGGAAGGTGGCCCCCGTACGTATGCGATGTCCATTGCGCGAACGACTGTCAACCGGCCTCTGTCGCATGTCGCAGATGTGGCACGCAGTGCACCATGCTATCACGGTGTGTGAGAAGAGACGACTACGTCTGACAACACGCGCCACTACATCAACAGACGGCTCATGCTGATCGCCATCCACGGCATACCATACTGCAATCCAGCTCTTATAGGGAGACGACACGTAGCTGAGTGCACAATATTTGGACCGTATGGTTCGCCGTTGTTGGCGCAGTCGTGGTACGGTCAAACATGTACCACGATGTATCATTCAGTACATGAGGACCAATGTGCAGTACAGTGTGTGATTTGGACGTACAACATCAGCGGACAGTTGACACAAGCCGTACCACAACGTAGGCTGTGCTTCGCCATGCGAATGCCAATGAACAACTGCGAAGGGCATTGAGCATGTACGTCCTGCTGCCATCCGCATTACAGTGTATAGCTGCAAGGTGTTTAACATGAAGCGATACTCTGGGGACCGGGCAGTGCGAGTAGCAAACTATATCGCGGGGGTTGCAGTTAGGCAACACTACACTAATTTAACGCGTCGTATGACAATTACAGAGCAGGTTAAGGCCCAACGTGTGTTGGGTTAAGGCCCAACGTGTGTTGGGTTAAGGCCCAACGTGTGTTGGGTTAAGGCCCAACGTGTGTTGGGTTAAGGCCCAACGTGTGTTGGGTTAAGGCCCAACGTGTGTTGGGTTAAGGCCCAACGTGTGTTGGGTTAAGGCCCAACGTGTGTTGGGTTAAGGCCCAACGTGTGTTGGGTTAAGGCCCAACGTGTGTTGGGTTAAGGCCCAACGTGTGTTGGGTTAAGGCCCAACGTGTGTTGGGTTAAGGCCCAACGTGTGTTGGGTTAAGGCCCAACGTGTGTTGGGTTAAGGCCCAACGTGTGTTGGGTTAAGGCCCAACGTGTGTTGGGTTAAGGCCCAACGTGTGTTGGGTTAAGGCCCAACGTGTGTTGGGTTAAGGCGCAACGTGGGTTGGGTTAAGGCGCAACGTGGGTTGGGTTAAGGCGCAACGTGGGTTAGGTTAAGGCGCAACGTGGGTTAGGTTAAGGCGCAACGTGGGTTAGGTTAAGGCGCAACGTGGGTTAGGTTAAGGCGCAACGTGGGTTAGGTTAAGGCGCAACGTGGGTTAGGTTAAGGCGCAACGTGGGTTAGGTTAAGGCGCAACGTGCGTTAGGTTAAGGCGCAACGTGGGTTAGGTTAAGGCGCAATATAGGTTACGTTAAGGCGCAATATAGGTTAGGTTAAGGCGCAATATAGGTTAGGTTAAGGCGCAATATAGGTTACGTTAAGGCGCAATATAGGTTAGGTTAAGGCGCAATATAGGTTAGGTTAAGGCGCAACGTGGGTTAGGTTAAGGCGCAACGTGCGTTAGGTTAAGGCGCAACGTGGGTTAGGTTAAGGCGCAATATAGGTTAGGTTAAGGCGCAATATAGGTTAGGTTAAGGCGCAATATAGGTTACGTTAAGGCGCAATATAGGTTAGGTTAAGGCGCAATATAGGTTAGGTTAAGGCGCAATATAGGTTAGGTTAAGGCGCAACGTGGGTTAGGTTAAGGCGCAACGTGGGTTAGGTTAAGGCGCAACGTGGGTTAGGTTAAGGCGCAACGTGGGTTAGGTTAAGGCGCAACGTGGGTTAGGTTAAGGCGCAACGTGGGTTAGGTTAAGGCGCAACGTGGGTTAGGTTAAGGCGCAACGTGGGTTAGGTTAAGGCACAATATGGGTTAGGTTAAGGCACAATATGGGTTAGGTTAAGGCACAATATGGGTTAGGTTAAGGCACAATATGGGTTAGGTTAAGGCACAATATGGGTTAGGTTAAGGCACAATATGGGTTAGGTTAAGGCACAATATGGGTTAGGTTAAGGCACAATATGGGTTAGGTTAAGGCACAATATGGGTTAGGTTAAGGCACAATATGGGTTAGGTTAAGGCACAATATGGGTTAGGTTAAGGCACAATATGGGTTAGGTTAAGGCACAATATGGGTTAGGTTAAGGCACAATATGGGTTAGGTTAAGGCACAATATGGGTTAGGTTAAGGCACAATATGGGTTAGGTTAAGGCACAATATGGGTTAGGTTAAGGCACAATATGGGTTAGGTTAAGGCACAATATGGGTTAGGTTAAGGCACAATATGGGTTAGGTTAAGGCACAATATGGGTTAGGTTAAGGCACAATATGGGTTAGGTTAAGGTACAATATGGGTTAGGTTAAGGTACAATATGGGTTAG
>NC_060124.1:289804579-289812079 GCF_021461395.2 Schistocerca americana
ATCCCACAGCGCCAGTTCTGCTTACCAAAAGTGGCCCACTTGGCACTCCGATCCGAGTCGTTTGCTCGCGGCTTCAGCATATCAAGCAAGCCGGAGATCTCACCCATTTAAAGTTTGAGAATAGGTTGAGGTCGTTTCGGCCCCAAGGCCTCTAATCATTCGCTTTACCGGATGAGACTCGTACGAGCACCAGCTATCCTGAGGGAAACTTCGGAGGGAACCAGCTACTAGATGGTTCGATTAGTCTTTCGCCCCTATACCCAGCTCCGACGATCGATTTGCACGTCAGAATCGCTACGGACCTCCATCAGGGTTTCCCCTGACTTCGTCCTGGCCAGGCATAGTTCACCATCTTTCGGGTCCCAACGTGTACGCTCTAGGTGCGCCTCACCTCGCAATGAGGACGAGACGCCCCGGGAGTGCGGAGGCCGCCGCCCCGTGAAGGGCGGGGAAGCCCCATCCTCCCTCGGCCCGCGCAAGGCGAGACCTTCACTTTCATTACGCCTTTAGGTTTCGTACAGCCCAATGACTCGCGCACATGTTAGACTCCTTGGTCCGTGTTTCAAGACGGGTCGTGAAATTGTCCAAAGCTGAAGCGCCGCTGACGGGAGCGATTATTCCGCCCGAGAGCATCCCGAGCCAACAGCGGCGCGGGTCCGGGGCCGGGCCAGGTAGGTCCGTCATCCGGGAAGAACCGCGCGCGCTTGCCGGGAGCCCGAGCGCCCAAAGGGGCGAATCGACTCCTCCAGATATACCGCCGGGCAGCCAGCCAGGACACCGGGGCTCTGCCCAACAGACGCGAACCGAGGCCCGCGGAAGGACAGGCTGCGCACCCGGGCCGTAGGCCGGCACCCAGCGGGTCGCGACGTCCTACTAGGGGAGAAGTGCGGCCCACCGCACACCGGAACGGCCCCACCCCGCGGCGAGTGGAAAGGCAACCGGACACGACCCCGCCGCGGATTGCTCCGCGCGGGCGGCCGGCCCCATCTGCCGAGGGCGGAGGCCAGTGGCCGGATGGGCGTGAATCTCACCCGTTCGACCTTTCGGACTTCTCACGTTTACCCCAGAACGGTTTCACGTACTTTTGAACTCTCTCTTCAAAGTTCTTTTCAACTTTCCCTCACGGTACTTGTTCGCTATCGGTCTCGTGGTCATATTTAGTCTCAGATGGAGTTTACCACCCACTTGGAGCTGCACTCTCAAGCAACCCGACTCGAAGGAGAGGTCCCGCCGACGCTCGCACCGGCCGCTACGGGCCTGGCACCCTCTACGGGCCGTGGCCTCATTCAAGTTGGACTTGGGCTCGGCGCGAGGCGTCGGGGTAGTGGACCCTCCCAAACACCACATGCCACGACAGGCGGCAGCCTGCGGGGTTCGGTGCTGGACTCTTCCCTGTTCGCTCGCCGCTACTGGGGGAATCCTTGTTAGTTTCTTTTCCTCCGCTTAGTAATATGCTTAAATTCAGCGGGTAGTCTCGCCTGCTCTGAGGTCGTTGTACGAGGTGTCGCACGCCACACCGCCAGCCGGCTGTGCACGCTACCGAGTAAGTACCGGTATGCGAACCGCCAGGCGACGGGCGCGCATCGCACGTTTAAGGAGGCGCGGCCGGCCCCACAGGCGGCCGCGACGCTCCCAGGTCTGCGAAGCGGGGCAAACGCCGCGCGCTTCAGTATACGTAGCCGACCCTCAGCCAGACGTGGCCCGGGAACGGAATCCATGGACCGCAATGTGCGTTCGAAACGTCGATGTTCATGTGTCCTGCAGTTCACATGTCGACGCGCAATTTGCTGCGTTCTTCATCGACCCACGAGCCGAGTGATCCACCGTCCTGGGTGATCTTTTCTTAGTTTCCACTGTCTCTTTCAAGACAGTTGCATAGGCGGGACGTAGGCGTGTGGCGTCCCCTGTTCAAGCGTTCTGTGTCCAACGGCCTCACGGCCGATGGGCGTCGTACGGCTCCACACCGGAGCGGACAGGCAGTCGGGCGAAAGTCATTCAAAACCGGCGCCAGGCGCCAGGTGCCGCAGGCCAGCCGCTCCAGCGCTTCAGCGCTCGTACCACACAACATTGGCGTTAGTTTTGAGAAGCACGCGTGGTTCCGCACGCGGCGCACGGCTACTGCGAGCCGTACAGGTAGCGTGTTGCGCGACACGACACGCACATCGAAAGACATGCAGTCTAGTCGGTAATGATCCTTCCGCAGGTTCACCTACGGAAACCTTGTTACGACTTTTACTTCCTCTAAATGATCAAGTTTGGTCATCTTTCCGGTAGCATCGGCAACGACAGAGTCAATGCCGCGTACCAGTCCGAAGACCTCACTAAATCATTCAATCGGTAGTAGCGACGGGCGGTGTGTACAAAGGGCAGGGACGTAATCAACGCGAGCTTATGACTCGCGCTTACTGGGAATTCCTCGTTCATGGGGAACAATTGCAAGCCCCAATCCCTAGCACGAAGGAGGTTCAGCGGGTTACCCCGACCTTTCGGCCTAGGAAGACACGCTGATTCCTTCAGTGTAGCGCGCGTGCGGCCCAGAACATCTAAGGGCATCACAGACCTGTTATTGCTCAATCTCGTGCGGCTAGAAGCCGCCTGTCCCTCTAAGAAGAAAAGTAATCGCTGACAGCACGAAGGATGTCACGCGACTAGTTAGCAGGCTAGAGTCTCGTTCGTTATCGGAATTAACCAGACAAATCGCTCCACCAACTAAGAACGGCCATGCACCACCACCCACCGAATCAAGAAAGAGCTATCAATCTGTCAATCCTTCCGGTGTCCGGGCCTGGTGAGGTTTCCCGTGTTGAGTCAAATTAAGCCGCAGGCTCCACTCCTGGTGGTGCCCTTCCGTCAATTCCTTTAAGTTTCAGCTTTGCAACCATACTTCCCCCGGAACCCAAAAGCTTTGGTTTCCCGGAGGCTGCCCGCCGAGTCATCGGAGGAACTGCGGCGGATCGCTGGCTGGCATCGTTTATGGTTAGAACTAGGGCGGTATCTGATCGCCTTCGAACCTCTAACTTTCGTTCTTGATTAATGAAAACATACTTGGCAAATGCTTTCGCTTCTGTTCGTCTTGCGACGATCCAAGAATTTCACCTCTAACGTCGCAATACGAATGCCCCCGCCTGTCCCTATTAATCATTACCTCGGGTTCCGAAAACCAACAAAATAGAACCGAGGTCCTATTCCATTATTCCATGCACACAGTATTCAGGCGGGCTTGCCTGCTTTAAGCACTCTAATTTGTT
Organism: Schistocerca americana; assembly: GCF_021461395.2. Lineage (NCBI taxonomy): Eukaryota > Metazoa > Arthropoda > Insecta > Orthoptera > Acrididae > Schistocerca > Schistocerca americana. The sequence goes on from NC_060124.1 coordinate 289,807,828, forward strand.
CAAAGTAAACGTGCCGGCCCACCGAGACACTCACTCAAGAGCACCCTGGTAGGATTGCAACGGGGTCCGCCTCGGGACGCACGAGCACGCACGAGGCGCGTCGCACGCCTTCAGTTCGCCCCACCGGCAGGACGTCCCACGATACATGCCAGTTAAACACCGACGGGCGGTGAACCAACAGCGTGGGACACAAATCCAACTACGAGCTTTTTAACCGCAACAACTTTAATATACGCTATTGGAGCTGGAATTACCGCGGCTGCTGGCACCAGACTTGCCCTCCAATAGATACTCGTTAAAGGATTTAAAGTGTACTCATTCCGATTACGGGGCCTCGGATGAGTCCCGTATCGTTATTTTTCGTCACTACCTCCCCGTGCCGGGAGTGGGTAATTTGCGCGCCTGCTGCCTTCCTTGGATGTGGTAGCCGTTTCTCAGGCTCCCTCTCCGGAATCGAACCCTGATTCCCCGTTACCCGTTACAACCATGGTAGGCGCAGAACCTACCATCGACAGTTGATAAGGCAGACATTTGAAAGATGCGTCGCCGGTACGAGGACCGTGCGATCAGCCCAAAGTTATTCAGAGTCACCAAGGCAAACGGACCGGACGAGCCGACCGATTGGTTTTGATCTAATAAAAGCGTCCCTTCCATCTCTGGTCGGGACTCTGTTTGCATGTATTAGCTCTAGAATTACCACAGTTATCCAAGTAACGTGGGTACGATCTAAGGAACCATAACTGATTTAATGAGCCATTCGCGGTTTCACCTTAATGCGACTTGTACTGACACATGCATGGCTTAATCTTTGAGACAAGCATATGACTACTGGCAGGATCAACCAGGGAGCTGCGTCAACTAGAGCTGAGCAGCCGGCCGCCCGGGAGTGTGTCCCGGGGGCCCGCGCGAACACGCAAGCGTCCGCTCAATTATTCTGCAAACAGGAGGAGGCTGAGCTCCCCTGCACAATACACCTCGAAACCCTCTCAGGTCCCTGCGGCGCGCAGCGCCGTCCTAAGTACTTGGTCGGGTTCGAGAGAGGCGCAATCGCCCGGAGTTTGGCGAGTAGACGCTTTAGGTGCGACCACCCGTGCTCCCAACTGAGCTTGCCGCTGCCGACAGAGGCCCGGGAGCGTGCTGTCGTGGCATTGCCGGCGGGAGACAACACGCGCCACCTACGGTGGCCGGCAGCTCCAACGCCAGCGCCACAGAAGGACAAAAGCCCCACTTGGGTGCCGAAGCGAACTCTCCCAGCACAGCGCACGCGCCAACACGTCCGCACAGCTGCGATACAAACCACCTGCGAGAACCGCAGAGGCGACCGAGCAGCAGACGGCGTCGCGGCGCCGAGCGCCGGGCGGCGGCGCATCCTCAGCGCACACAGTCCTCAATCGGACCAGCACACTGCAGATGTCCACCGCGCTTCGCACCGGGCCCGCGAGGACCTACTTTGGCCGCACGGCGCCGCGTGCAGGGTGCGCCGGCGCGCAGCTGCGCCGCCTGCCGCCTCCGTCGGCCGGCGCGCCTGCCACTGGCCGCCCCCACCAGCCGGCTGTAGCGCGTGCGCCCACGCACCGCGCGGCCAGCACGCCGGGAGGCCCCCCCTCACCGGCCGGGGACGGTCCCACCCAGCCACCGCCGCGTATCGCTTCACACCCACATGCCATTCACGTTCGTGGGCATGGTGGGTATCGCTGAAACAACCGGTTGGTAGCTCAACCGATCGTCGCCATCACTGATTCACCTCTAGCGAGAACAACCGCACCACAACGGTTTACCAGTTGTTCATTTGCGTAACGTCACCAGCAAACGTAGACGTCCATCGCCATTTGCAAATTCAACGATTGTTGCATGCCTGTGTCAGGTGTCACGACACACTATGTCTGCCCACATACACGCAACAACATGTGCACGCTTCGCGAACACGTGGAAGGTGGCCCCCGTACGTATGCGATGTCCATTGCGCGAACGACTGTCAACCGGCCTCTGTCGCATGTCGCAGATGTGGCACGCAGTGCACCATGCTATCACGGTGTGTGAGAAGAGACGACTACGTCTGACAACACGCGCCACTACATCAACAGACGGCTCATGCTGATCGCCATCCACGGCATACCATACTGCAATCCAGCTCTTATAGGGAGACGACACGTAGCTGAGTGCACAATATTTGGACCGTATGGTTCGCCGTTGTTGGCGCAGTCGTGGTACGGTCAAACATGTACCACGATGTATCATTCAGTACATGAGGACCAATGTGCAGTACAGTGTGTGATTTGGACGTACAACATCAGCGGACAGTTGACACAAGCCGTACCACAACGTAGGCTGTGCTTCGCCATGCGAATGCCAATGAACAACTGCGAAGGGCATTGAGCATGTACGTCCTGCTGCCATCCGCATTACAGTGTATAGCTGCAAGGTGTTTAACATGAAGCGATACTCTGGGGACCGGGCAGTGCGAGTAGCAAACTATATTGCGGGGGTTGCAGTTAGGCAACACTACACTAATTTAACGCGTCGTATGACAATTACAGAGCAGGTTAAGGCCCAACGTGTGTTGGGTTAAGGCCCAACGTGTGTTGGGTTAAGGCCCAACGTGTGTTGGGTTAAGGCCCAACGTGTGTTGGGTTAAGGCCCAACGTGTGTTGGGTTAAGGCCCAACGTGTGTTGGGTTAAGGCCCAACGTGTGTTGGGTTAAGGCCCAACGTGTGTTGGGTTAAGGCCCAACGTGTGTTGGGTTAAGGCCCAACGTGTGTTGGGTTAAGGCCCAACGTGTGTTGGGTTAAGGCCCAACGTGTGTTGGGTTAAGGCCCAACGTGTGTTGGGTTAAGGCCCAACGTGTGTTGGGTTAAGGCCCAACGTGTGTTGGGTTAAGGCCCAACGTGTGTTGGGTTAAGGCGCAACGTGGGTTAGGTTAAGGCGCAACGTGGGTTAGGTTAAGGCGCAACGTGGGTTAGGTTAAGGCGCAACGTGGGTTAGGTTAAGGCGCAACGTGGGTTAGGTTAAGGCGCAACGTGGGTTAGGTTAAGGCGCAACGTGGGTTAGGTTAAGGCGCAACGTGGGTTAGGTTAAGGCGCAACGTGCGTTAGGTTAAGGCGCAACGTGGGTTAGGTTAAGGCGCAATATAGGTTACGTTAAGGCGCAATATAGGTTAGGTTAAGGCGCAATATAGGTTAGGTTAAGGCGCAATATAGGTTACGTTAAGGCGCAATATAGGTTAGGTTAAGGCGCAATATAGGTTAGGTTAAGGCGCAACGTGGGTTAGGTTAAGGCGCAACGTGCGTTAGGTTAAGGCGCAACGTGGGTTAGGTTAAGGCGCAATATAGGTTACGTTAAGGCGCAATATAGGTTAGGTTAAGGCGCAATATAGGTTAGGTTAAGGCGCAATATAGGTTACGTTAAGGCGCAATATAGGTTAGGTTAAGGCGCAATATAGGTTAGGTTAAGGCGCAATATAGGTTAGGTTAAGGCGCAACGTGGGTTAGGTTAAGGCGCAACGTGGGTTAGGTTAAGGCGCAACGTGGGTTAGGTTAAGGCGCAACGTGGGTTAGGTTAAGGCGCAACGTGGGTTAGGTTAAGGCGCAACGTGGGTTAGGTTAAGGCGCAACGTGGGTTAGGTTAAGGCGCAACGTGGGTTAGGTTAAGGCACAATATGGGTTAGGTTAAGGCACAATATGGGTTAGGTTAAGGCACAATATGGGTTAGGTTAAGGCACAATATGGGTTAGGTTAAGGCACAATATGGGTTAGGTTAAGGCACAATATGGGTTAGGTTAAGGCACAATATGGGTTAGGTTAAGGCACAATATGGGTTAGGTTAAGGCACAATATGGGTTAGGTTAAGGTACAATATGGGTTAGGTTAAGGTACAATATGGGTTAGGTTAAGGTACAATATGGGTTAGGTTAAGGTACACATTGTTGTAAGGAAAGGTGTATTGGGGGGGGGGGGGCGGCGGCGGCGGCCGGTTTGTTGATTGTGATTATAGTAAGTGGATGCCTGCGGCATCATCTGATTTGCCACGTCAGGATGCACCTTTGGCTCATGACAGGCGGCGCTCTGATTCCATGCTTGTGGCAGACCTGTGTCTTTCATTCCTGCCATTGTTTGTGTGCTGTGACAGGAGGCAGTATTGTGATGTTGGGTGTACCCCTGTGTAGGACATGTGTGGGTGTTGGTGGCTTAGCTGAGCAATGGTGGTTGTCGGAAGGGTGGGATATTCTGTTTTGTGAGTGGACCTCCCGGTCTGG
>NC_060124.1:289817079-289819579 GCF_021461395.2 Schistocerca americana
GGAGAGGGGGTCACCCTGACGCACACCCCTAGCCGGCTGCAGGGGCACGCCCACGTCGGCGCCGCCCGCTATCACCGTCGTGCTACCCTCGTAACACCTTTCGACGTACTCAATAAAGCAATCCGGCAGGCCATGAGCCCTCAGCACGGGGCGGAGGGCGGCATGGTCCACCGAATCGAACGCTTTAGAGACGTCGATCGATGCCACAAAAACAGAGCGACAGGAGCGGACTGCGTCGGTGAGAGCAGTGTCCAAGATGAAGGTGTTTTCCAACATCCCATCCCGGGGGATGAATGCCCGCTGACGTTCGTCCACAGCACATGCACGCATCAGGCGTGACGCGAGAACCTTGTGGAAGGTCCGCGCCAACACCGAGCAGACCGTAATGGGGCGAAAGTCAGCGGGGGATGTTGGTGCAGCCGTTTTGGGGAGAAGTGACGTCCGGGCGCGAAGCAGACGCTCGGGGAGGGCGCGGGCCAGGAGGAAGAGGTTCAAGAGTTTCCTTAAGAGAGTCATAGTTACTCCCACCGTTTACCCGCGCTTGCTTGAATTTCTTCACGTTGACATTCAGAGCACTGGGCAGAAATCACATTGCGTCAACACCCGCTAGGGCCATCGCAATGCTTTGTTTTAATTAGACAGTCGGATTCCCCCAGTCCGTGCCAGTTCTGAGTTGATCGTTGAATGGCGGCCGAAGAGAATCCGCGCACCCGCGCGCCCCCGGAGGAGCACGCTAAGGCGGACGCGGCCTCGCAGCAAGGAAGATCCGTGGGAGGCCAAGGCACGGGACCGAGCTCGGATCCTGCACGCAGGTTGAAGCACCGGGGCGCGAACGCCGCGCAGGCGCGCGCATCCTGCACCGCCGGCCAGCACGAGGCCAACCAACGGCGAGAGCAGACCACGCCCGCGCTAAACGCCCGCACTTACCGGCACCCCTACGGCACTCACCTCGCCCAGGCCCGGCACGTTAGCGCTGACCCACTTCCCGACCAAGCCCGACACGCCCCGATCCTCAGAGCCAATCCTTATCCCGAAGTTACGGATCCAATTTGCCGACTTCCCTTACCTACATTATTCTATCGACTAGAGGCTCTTCACCTTGGAGACCTGCTGCGGATATGGGTACGAACCGGCGCGACACCTCCACGTGGCCCTCTCCCGGATTTTCAAGGTCCGAGGGGAAGATCGGGACACCGCCGCAACTGCGGTGCTCTTCGCGTTCCAAACCCTATCTCCCTGCTAGAGGATTCCAGGGAACTCGAACGCTCATGCAGAAAAGAAAACTCTTCCCCGATCTCCCGACGGCGTCTCCGGGTCCTTTTGGGTTACCCCGACGAGCATCTCTAAAAGAGGGGCCCGACTTGTATCGGTTCCGCTGCCGGGTTCCGGAATAGGAACCGGATTCCCTTTCGCCCAACGGGGGCCAGCACAAAGTGCATCATGCTATGACGGCCCCCATCAACATCGGATTTCTCCTAGGGCTTAGGATCGACTGACTCGTGTGCAACGGCTGTTCACACGAAACCCTTCTCCGCGTCAGCCCTCCAGGGCCTCGCTGGAGTATTTGCTACTACCACCAAGATCTGCACCGACGGCGGCTCCAGGCAGGCTCACGCCCAGACCCTTCTGCGCCCACCGCCGCGACCCTCCTACTCGTCAGGGCTTCGCGGCCGGCCGCAAGGACCGGCCATGACTGCCAGACTGACGGCCGAGTATAGGCACGACGCTTCAGCGCCATCCATTTTCAGGGCTAGTTGCTTCGGCAGGTGAGTTGTTACACACTCCTTAGCGGATTCCGACTTCCATGGCCACCGTCCTGCTGTCTTAAGCAACCAACGCCTTTCATGGTTTCCCATGAGCGTCGATTCGGGCGCCTTAACTCGGCGTTTGGTTCATCCCACAGCGCCAGTTCTGCTTACCAAAAGTGGCCCACTTGGCACTCCGATCCGAGTCGTTTGCTCGCGGCTTCAGCATATCAAGCAAGCCGGAGATCTCACCCATTTAAAGTTTGAGAATAGGTTGAGGTCGTTTCGGCCCCAAGGCCTCTAATCATTCGCTTTACCGGATGAGACTCGTACGAGCACCAGCTATCCTGAGGGAAACTTCGGAGGGAACCAGCTACTAGATGGTTCGATTAGTCTTTCGCCCCTATACCCAGCTCCGACGATCGATTTGCACGTCAGAATCGCTACGGACCTCCATCAGGGTTTCCCCTGACTTCGTCCTGGCCAGGCATAGTTCACCATCTTTCGGGTCCCAACGTGTACGCTCTAGGTGCGCCTCACCTCGCAATGAGGACGAGACGCCCCGGGAGTGCGGAGGCCGCCGCCCCGTGAAGGGCGGGGAAGCCCCATCCTCCCTCGGCCCGCGCAAGGCGAGACCTTCACTTTCATTACGCCTTTAGGTTTCGTACAGCCCAATGACTCGCGCACATGTTAGACTCCTTGGTCCGTGTTTCAAGACGGGTCGTGAAATTGTCCAAAGCTGAAGCGCCGCTGAC
>NC_060124.1:289824579-289827079 GCF_021461395.2 Schistocerca americana
AACTGCGAAGGGCATTGAGCATGTACGTCCTGCTGCCATCCGCATTACAGTGTATAGCTGCAAGGTGTTTAACATGAAGCGATACTCTGGGGACCGGGCAGTGCGAGTGGCAAACTATATTGCGGGGGTTGCAGTTAGGCAACACTACACTAATTTAACGCGTCGTATGACAATTACAGAGCAGGTTAAGGCCCAACGTGTGTTGGGTTAAGGCCCAACGTGTGTTGGGTTAAGGCCCAACGTGTGTTGGGTTAAGGCCCAACGTGTGTTGGGTTAAGGCCCAACGTGTGTTGGGTTAAGGCCCAACGTGTGTTGGGTTAAGGCCCAACGTGTGTTGGGTTAAGGCCCAACGTGTGTTGGGTTAAGGCCCAACGTGTGTTGGGTTAAGGCCCAACGTGTGTTGGGTTAAGGCCCAACGTGTGTTGGGTTAAGGCCCAACGTGTGTTGGGTTAAGGCCCAACGTGTGTTGGGTTAAGGCCCAACGTGTGTTGGGTTAAGGCGCAACGTGGGTTGGGTTAAGGCGCAACGTGGGTTAGGTTAAGGCGCAACGTGGGTTAGGTTAAGGCGCAACGTGGGTTAGGTTAAGGCGCAACGTGGGTTAGGTTAAGGCGCAACGTGGGTTAGGTTAAGGCGCAACGTGCGTTAGGTTAAGGCGCAACGTGGGTTAGGTTAAGGCGCAATATAGGTTACGTTAAGGCGCAATATAGGTTAGGTTAAGGCGCAATATAGGTTAGGTTAAGGCGCAATATAGGTTACGTTAAGGCGCAATATAGGTTAGGTTAAGGCGCAATATAGGTTAGGTTAAGGCGCAACGTGGGTTAGGTTAAGGCGCAACGTGCGTTAGGTTAAGGCGCAACGTGGGTTAGGTTAAGGCGCAATATAGGTTACGTTAAGGCGCAATATAGGTTAGGTTAAGGCGCAATATAGGTTAGGTTAAGGCGCAATATAGGTTACGTTAAGGCGCAATATAGGTTAGGTTAAGGCGCAATATAGGTTAGGTTAAGGCGCAATATAGGTTAGGTTAAGGCGCAACGTGGGTTAGGTTAAGGCGCAACGTGGGTTAGGTTAAGGCGCAACGTGGGTTAGGTTAAGGCGCAACGTGGGTTAGGTTAAGGCGCAACGTGGGTTAGGTTAAGGCGCAACGTGGGTTAGGTTAAGGCGCAACGTGGGTTAGGTTAAGGCGCAACGTGGGTTAGGTTAAGGCACAATGTGGGTTAGGTTAAGGCACAATATGGGTTAGGTTAAGGCACAATATGGGTTAGGTTAAGGCACAATATGGGTTAGGTTAAGGCACAATATGGGTTAGGTTAAGGCACAATATGGGTTAGGTTAAGGCACAATATGGGTTAGGTTAAGGCACAATATGGGTTAGGTTAAGGCACAATATGGGTTAGGTTAAGGCACAATATGGGTTAGGTTAAGGCACAATATGGGTTAGGTTAAGGCACAATATGGGTTAGGTTAAGGCACAATATGGGTTAGGTTAAGGCACAATATGGGTTAGGTTAAGGCACAATATGGGTTAGGTTAAGGCACAATATGGGTTAGGTTAAGGCACAATATGGGTTAGGTTAAGGCACAATATGGGTTAGGTTAAGGCACAATATGGGTTAGGTTAAGGCACAATATGGGTTAGGTTAAGGTACAATATGGGTTAGGTTAAGGTACAATATGGGTTAGGTTAAGGTACAATATGGGTTAGGTTAAGGTACAATATGGGTTAGGTTAAGGTACAATATGGGTTAGGTTAAGGTACAATATGGGTTAGGTTAAGGTACACATTGTTGTAAGGAAAGGTGTATTGGGGGGGGGGGGGGGCGGCGGCGGCGGCCGGTTTGTTGATTGTGATTATAGTAAGTGGATGCCTGCGGCATCATCTGATTTGCCACGTCAGGATGCACCTTTGGCTCATGACAGGCGGCGCTCTGATTCCATGCTTGTGGCAGACCTGTGTCTTTCATTCCTGCCATTGTTTGTGTGCTGTGACAGGAGGCAGTATTGTGATGTTGGGTGTACCCCTGTGTAGGACATGTGTGGGTGTTGGTGGCTTAGCTGAGCAATGGTGGTTGTCGGAAGGGTGGGATATTCTGTTTTGTGAGTGGACCTCCCGGTCTGGTTATGATAGTGTGGATTGTCTAATGTGGCGGAGAGGATGCACTGGGTGTTGTTCCATGCTGGTGCTTACATATTGTCTCTGTGCCTGTTACAGGCAGAGAGTAGTGCGTGATAAGAGTGTCTGGTTGACGTGTGGTTGTGATTGTGAGCAGAGTCTTTCAGCATGTATACGGACAGTTGTATACATTATCTGTATTTTGATGGCTCTATCTATTACTAATCAGCGCCGTGTATACGTTTCATCCGGTTCCAGTCGAAACTGTTGTATCTCTGTACATTAGTGACACGGCGAGGCCGCCATGTAGTTACTCGTCTCGGCAGCTTCCACCGGTGTATGGCAAATGATTATAAGGAATCAGTCTAGTCGTCAATACGGATAGTGTGA
>NC_060124.1:289834579-289839579 GCF_021461395.2 Schistocerca americana
CGGGACGCACGAGCATGCACGAGGCGCGTCGCACGCCTTCAGCTCGCCCCACCGGCAGGACGTCCCACGATACATGCCAGTTAAACACCGACGGGCGGTGAACCAACAGCGTGGGACACAAATCCAACTACGAGCTTTTTAACCGCAACAACTTTAATATACGCTATTGGAGCTGGAATTACCGCGGCTGCTGGCACCAGACTTGCCCTCCAATAGATACTCGTTAAAGGATTTAAAGTGTACTCATTCCGATTACGGGGCCTCGGATGAGTCCCGTATCGTTATTTTTCGTCACTACCTCCCCGTGCCGGGAGTGGGTAATTTGCGCGCCTGCTGCCTTCCTTGGATGTGGTAGCCGTTTCTCAGGCTCCCTCTCCGGAATCGAACCCTGATTCCCCGTTACCCGTTACAACCATGGTAGGCGCAGAACCTACCATCGACAGTTGATAAGGCAGACATTTGAAAGATGCGTCGCCGGTACGAGGACCGTGCGATCAGCCCAAAGTTATTCAGAGTCACCAAGGCAAACGGACCGGACGAGCCGACCGATTGGTTTTGATCTAATAAAAGCGTCCCTTCCATCTCTGGTCGGGACTCTGTTTGCATGTATTAGCTCTAGAATTACCACAGTTATCCAAGTAACGTGGGTACGATCTAAGGAACCATAACTGATTTAATGAGCCATTCGCGGTTTCACCTTAATGCGGCTTGTACTGAGACATGCATGGCTTAATCTTTGAGACAAGCATATGACTACTGGCAGGATCAACCAGGGAGCTGCGTCAACTAGAGCTGAGCAGCCGGCCGCCCGGGAGTGTGTCCCGGGGGCCCGCGCGAACACGCAAGCGTCCGCTCAATTATTCTGCAAACAGGAGGAGGCTGAGCTCCCCTGCACAATACACCTCGAAACCCTCTCAGGTCCCGGCGGCGCGCAGCGCCGTCCTAAGTACTTGGTCGGGTTCGAGAGAGGCGCAATCGCCCGGAGTTTGGCGAGTAGACGCTTTAGGTGCGACCACCCGTGCTCCCAACTGAGCTTGCCGCTGCCGACAGAGGCCCGGGAGCGTGCTGTCGTGGCATTGCCGGCGGGAGACAACACGCGCCACCTACGGTGGCCGGCAGCTCCAACGCCAGCGCCACAGAAGGACAAAAGCCCCACTTGGGTGCCGAAGCGAACTCTCCCAGCACAGCGCACGCGCCAACACGTCCGCACAGCTGCGATACAAACCACCTGCGAGAACCGCAGAGGCGACCGAGCAGCAGACGGCGTCGCGGCGCCGAGCGCCGGGCGGCGGCGCATCCTCAGCGCACACAGTCCTCAATCGGACCAGCACACTGCAGATGTCCACCGCGCTTCGCACCGGGCCCGCGAGGACCTACTTTGGCCGCACGGCGCCGCGTGCAGGGTGCGCCGGCGCGCAGCTGCGCCGCCTGCCGCCTCCGTCGGCCGGCGCGCCTGCCACTGGCCGCCCCCACCAGCCGGCTGTAGCGCGTGCGCCCACGCACCGCGCGGCCAGCACGCCGGGAGGCCCCCCCTCACCGGCCGGGGACGGTCCCACCCAGCCACCGCCGCGTATCGCTTCACACCCACATGCCATTCACGTTCGTGGGCATGGTGGGTATCGCTGAAACAACCGGTTGGTAGCTCAACCGATCGTCGCCATCACTGATTCACCTCTAGCGAGAACAACCGCACCACAACGGTTTACCAGTTGTTCATTTGCGTAACGTCACCAGCAAACGTAGACGTCCATCGCCATTTGCAAATTCAACGATTGTTGCATGCCTGTGTCAGGTGTCACGACACACTATGTCTGCCCACATACACGCAACAACATGTGCACGCTTCGCGAACACGTGGAAGGTGGCCCCCGTACGTATGCGATGTCCATTGCGCGAACGACTGTCAACCGGCTTCTGTCGCATGTCGCAGATGTGGCACGCAGTGCACCATGCTATCACGGTGTGTGAGAAGAGACGACTACGTCTGACAACACGCGCCACTACATCAACAGACGGCTCATGCTGATCGCCATCCACGGCATACCATACTGCAATCCAGCTCTTATAGGGAGACGACACGTAGCTGAGTGCACAATATTTGGACCGTATGGTTCGCCGTTGTTGGCGCAGTCGTGGTACGGTCAAACATGTACCACGATGTATCATTCAGTACATGAGGACCAATGTGCAGTACAGTGTGTGATTTGGACGTACAACATCAGCGGACAGTTGACACAAGCCGTACCACAACGTAGGCTGTGCTTCGCCATGCGAATGCCAATGAACAACTGCGAAGGGCATTGAGCATGTACGTCCTGCTGCCATCCGCATTACAGTGTATAGCTGCAAGGTGTTTAACATGAAGCGATACTCTGGGGACCGGGCAGTGCGAGTAGCAAACTATATTGCGGGGGTTGCAGTTAGGCAACACTACACTAATTTAACGCGTCGTATGACAATTACAGAGCAGGTTAAGGCCCAACGTGTGTTGGGTTAAGGCCCAACGTGTGTTGGGTTAAGGCCCAACGTGTGTTGGGTTAAGGCCCAACGTGTGTTGGGTTAAGGCCCAACGTGTGTTGGGTTAAGGCCCAACGTGTGTTGGGTTAAGGCCCAACGTGTGTTGGGTTAAGGCCCAACGTGTGTTGGGTTAAGGCCCAACGTGTGTTGGGTTAAGGCCCAACGTGTGTTGGGTTAAGGCCCAACGTGTGTTGGGTTAAGGCCCAACGTGTGTTGGGTTAAGGCCCAACGTGTGTTGGGTTAAGGCCCAACGTGTGTTGGGTTAAGGCCCAACGTGTGTTGGGTTAAGGCCCAACGTGTGTTGGGTTAAGGCGCAACGTGTGTTGGGTTAAGGCGCAACGTGGGTTAGGTTAAGGCGCAACGTGGGTTAGGTTAAGGCGCAACGTGGGTTAGGTTAAGGCGCAACGTGGGTTAGGTTAAGGCGCAATGTGGGTTAGGTTAAGGCGCAACGTGGGTTAGGTTAAGGCGCAACGTGGGTTAGGTTAAGGCGCAATATAGGTTACGTTAAGGCGCAATATAGGTTAGGTTAAGGCGCAATATAGGTTAGGTTAAGGCGCAATATAGGTTACGTTAAGGCGCAATATAGGTTAGGTTAAGGCGCAATATAGGTTAGGTTAAGGCGCAACGTGGGTTAGGTTAAGGCGCAACGTGCGTTAGGTTAAGGCGCAACGTGGGTTAGGTTAAGGCGCAATATAGGTTACGTTAAGGCGCAATATAGGTTAGGTTAAGGCGCAATATAGGTTAGGTTAAGGCGCAATATAGGTTACGTTAAGGCGCAATATAGGTTAGGTTAAGGCGCAATATAGGTTAGGTTAAGGCGCAATATAGGTTAGGTTAAGGCGCAACGTGGGTTAGGTTAAGGCGCAACGTGGGTTAGGTTAAGGCGCAACGTGGGTTAGGTTAAGGCGCAACGTGGGTTAGGTTAAGGCGCAACGTGGGTTAGGTTAAGGCGCAACGTGGGTTAGGTTAAGGCGCAACGTGGGTTAGGTTAAGGCGCAACGTGGGTTAGGTTAAGGCACAATATGGGTTAGGTTAAGGCACAATATGGGTTAGGTTAAGGCACAATATGGGTTAGGTTAAGGCACAATATGGGTTAGGTTAAGGCACAATATGGGTTAGGTTAAGGCACAATATGGGTTAGGTTAAGGCACAATATGGGTTAGGTTAAGGCACAATATGGGTTAGGTTAAGGCACAATATGGGTTAGGTTAAGGCACAATATGGGTTAGGTTAAGGCACAATATGGGTTAGGTTAAGGCACAATATGGGTTAGGTTAAGGCACAATATGGGTTAGGTTAAGGCACAATATGGGTTAGGTTAAGGCACAATATGGGTTAGGTTAAGGCACAATATGGGTTAGGTTAAGGCACAATATGGGTTAGGTTAAGGCACAATATGGGTTAGGTTAAGGCACAATATGGGTTAGGTTAAGGCACAATATGGGTTAGGTTAAGGCACAATATGGGTTAGGTTAAGGTACAATATGGGTTAGGTTAAGGTACAATATGGGTTAGGTTAAGGTACAATATGGGTTAGGTTAAGGTACAATATGGGTTAGGTTAAGGTACAATATGGGTTAGGTTAAGGTACACATTGTTGTAAGGAAAGGTGTATTGGGGGGGGGGGGGGGGGGGCGGCGGCGGCGGCCGGTTTGTTGATTGTGATTATAGTAAGTGGATGCCTGCGGCATCATCTGATTTGCCACGTCAGGATGCACCTTTGGCTCATGACAGGCGGCGCTCTGATTCCATGCTTGTGGCAGACCTGTGTCTTTCATTCCTGCCATTGTTTGTGTGCTGTGACAGGAGGCAGTATTGTGATGTTGGGTGTACCCCTGTGTAGGACATGTGTGGGTGTTGGTGGCTTAGCTGAGCAATGGTGGTTGTCGGAAGGGTGGGATATTCTGTTTTGTGAGTGGACCTCCCGGTCTGGTTATGATAGTGTGGATTGTCTAATGTGGCGGAGAGGATGCACTGGGTGTTGTTCCATGCTGGTGCTTACATATTGTCTCTGTGCCTGTTACAGGCAGAGAGTAGTGCGTGATAAGAGTGTCTGGTTGACGTGTGGTTGTGATTGTGAGCAGAGTCTTTCAGCATGTATACGGACAGTTGTATACATTATCTGTATTTTGATGGCTCTATCTATTACTAATCAGCGCCGTGTATACGTTTCATCCGGTTCCAGTCGAAACTGTTGTATCTCTGTACATTAGTGACACGGCGAGGCCGCCATGTAGTTACTCGTCTCGGCAGCTTCCACCGGTGTATGGCAAATGATTATAAGGAATCAGTCTAGTCGTCAATACGGATAGTGTGACGTCACATGTTGGGGTGGGGGACGCTGCGCCCTTCCGGTGGGTCATGGCCTAGAAAGACTCTTCCCACGCAGGGGGGCTTGGATTGTCATTGACTCTTCCGAGTAATATACTTGCCGTACGTTTTTGCGACTGCGAGTGCAACGCTCACCGGTACCGACATGGATG
>NC_060124.1:289849579-289852079 GCF_021461395.2 Schistocerca americana
ACTGCGAAGGGCATTGAGCATGTACGTCCTGCTGCCATCCGCATTACAGTGTATAGCTGCAAGGTGTTTAACATGAAGCGATACTCTGGGGACCGGGCAGTGCGAGTAGCAAACTATATTGCGGGGGTTGCAGTTAGGCAACACTACACTAATTTAACGCGTCGTATGACAATTACAGAGCAGGTTAAGGCCCAACGTGTGTTGGGTTAAGGCCCAACGTGTGTTGGGTTAAGGCCCAACGTGTGTTGGGTTAAGGCCCAACGTGTGTTGGGTTAAGGCCCAACGTGTGTTGGGTTAAGGCCCAACGTGTGTTGGGTTAAGGCCCAACGTGTGTTGGGTTAAGGCCCAACGTGTGTTGGGTTAAGGCCCAACGTGTGTTGGGTTAAGGCCCAACGTGTGTTGGGTTAAGGCCCAACGTGTGTTGGGTTAAGGCCCAACGTGTGTTGGGTTAAGGCCCAACGTGTGTTGGGTTAAGGCCCAACGTGTGTTGGGTTAAGGCCCAACGTGTGTTGGGTTAAGGCCCAACGTGTGTTGGGTTAAGGCGCAACGTGGGTTGGGTTAAGGCGCAACGTGGGTTAGGTTAAGGCGCAACGTGGGTTAGGTTAAGGCGCAACGTGGGTTAGGTTAAGGCGCAACGTGGGTTAGGTTAAGGCGCAACGTGGGTTAGGTTAAGGCGCAACGTGGGTTAGGTTAAGGCGCAACGTGGGTTAGGTTAAGGCGCAACGTGCGTTAGGTTAAGGCGCAACGTGGGTTAGGTTAAGGCGCAATATAGGTTACGTTAAGGCGCAATATAGGTTAGGTTAAGGCGCAATATAGGTTAGGTTAAGGCGCAATATAGGTTACGTTAAGGCGCAATATAGGTTAGGTTAAGGCGCAATATAGGTTAGGTTAAGGCGCAACGTGGGTTAGGTTAAGGCGCAACGTGCGTTAGGTTAAGGCGCAACGTGGGTTAGGTTAAGGCGCAATATAGGTTACGTTAAGGCGCAATATAGGTTAGGTTAAGGCGCAATATAGGTTAGGTTAAGGCGCAATATAGGTTACGTTAAGGCGCAATATAGGTTAGGTTAAGGCGCAATATAGGTTAGGTTAAGGCGCAACGTGGGTTAGGTTAAGGCGCAACGTGGGTTAGGTTAAGGCGCAACGTGGGTTAGGTTAAGGCGCAACGTGGGTTAGGTTAAGGCGCAACGTGGGTTAGGTTAAGGCGCAACGTGGGTTAGGTTAAGGCGCAACGTGGGTTAGGTTAAGGCACAATATGGGTTAGGTTAAGGCACAATATGGGTTAGGTTAAGGCACAATATGGGTTAGGTTAAGGCACAATATGGGTTAGGTTAAGGCACAATATGGGTTAGGTTAAGGCACAATATGGGTTAGGTTAAGGCACAATATGGGTTAGGTTAAGGCACAATATGGGTTAGGTTAAGGCACAATATGGGTTAGGTTAAGGCACAATATGGGTTAGGTTAAGGCACAATATGGGTTAGGTTAAGGCACAATATGGGTTAGGTTAAGGCACAATATGGGTTAGGTTAAGGCACAATATGGGTTAGGTTAAGGCACAATATG
The DNA here is from genome assembly GCF_021461395.2 of Schistocerca americana. Lineage (NCBI taxonomy): Eukaryota > Metazoa > Arthropoda > Insecta > Orthoptera > Acrididae > Schistocerca > Schistocerca americana. Next base: position 289,851,143 of record NC_060124.1, read on the forward strand.
GGTTAGGTTAAGGCACAATATGGGTTAGGTTAAGGCACAATATGGGTTAGGTTAAGGCACAATATGGGTTAGGTTAAGGTACAATATGGGTTAGGTTAAGGTACAATATGGGTTAGGTTAAGGTACAATATGGGTTAGGTTAAGGTACAATATGGGTTAGGTTAAGGTACAATATGGGTTAGGTTAAGGTACAATATGGGTTAGGTTAAGGTACACATTGTTGTAAGGAAAGGTGTATTGGGGGGGGGGGGGGGGCGGCGGCGGCGGCCGGTTTGTTGATTGTGATTATAGTAAGTGGATGCCTGCGGCATCATCTGATTTGCCACGTCAGGATGCACCTTTGGCTCATGACAGGCGGCGCTCTGATTCCATGCTTGTGGCAGACCTGTGTCTTTCATTCCTGCCATTGTTTGTGTGCTGTGACAGGAGGCAGTATTGTGATGTTGGGTGTACCCCTGTGTAGGACATGTGTGGGTGTTGGTGGCTTAGCTGAGCAATGGTGGTTGTCGGAAGGGTGGGATATTCTGTTTTGTGAGTGGACCTCCCGGTCTGGTTATGATAGTGTGGATTGTCTAATGTGGCGGAGAGGATGCACTGGGTGTTGTTCCATGCTGGTGCTTACATATTGTCTCTGTGCCTGTTACAGGCAGAGAGTAGTGCGTGATAAGAGTGTCTGGTTGACGTGTGGTTGTGATTGTGAGCAGAGTCTTTCAGCATGTATACGGACAGTTGTATACATTATCTGTATTTTGATGGCTCTATCTATTACTAATCAGCGCCGTGTATACGTTTCATCCGGTTCCAGTCGAAACTGTTGTATCTCTGTACATTAGTGACACGGCGAGGCCGCCATGTAGTTACTCGTCTCGGCAGCTTCCACCGGTGTATGGCAAATGATTATAAGGAATCAGTCTAGTCGTCAATACGGATAGTGTGA
>NC_060124.1:289859579-289867079 GCF_021461395.2 Schistocerca americana
CCCCCGGAACCCAAAAGCTTTGGTTTCCCGGAGGCTGCCCGCCGAGTCATCGGAGGAACTGCGGCGGATCGCTGGCTGGCATCGTTTATGGTTAGAACTAGGGCGGTATCTGATCGCCTTCGAACCTCTAACTTTCGTTCTTGATTAATGAAAACATACTTGGCAAATGCTTTCGCTTCTGTTCGTCTTGCGACGATCCAAGAATTTCACCTCTAACGTCGCAATACGAATGCCCCCGCCTGTCCCTATTAATCATTACCTCGGGTTCCGAAAACCAACAAAATAGAACCGAGGTCCTATTCCATTATTCCATGCACACAGTATTCAGGCGGGCTTGCCTGCTTTAAGCACTCTAATTTGTTCAAAGTAAACGTGCCGGCCCACCGAGACACTCACTCAAGAGCACCCTGGTAGGATTGCAACGGGGTCCGCCTCGGGACGCACGAGCACGCACGAGGCGCGTCGCACGCCTTCAGCTCGCCCCACCGGCAGGACGTCCCACGATACATGCCAGTTAAACACCGACGGGCGGTGAACCAACAGCGTGGGACACAAATCCAACTACGAGCTTTTTAACCGCAACAACTTTAATATACGCTATTGGAGCTGGAATTACCGCGGCTGCTGGCACCAGACTTGCCCTCCAATAGATACTCGTTAAAGGATTTAAAGTGTACTCATTCCGATTACGGGGCCTCGGATGAGTCCCGTATCGTTATTTTTCGTCACTACCTCCCCGTGCCGGGAGTGGGTAATTTGCGCGCCTGCTGCCTTCCTTGGATGTGGTAGCCGTTTCTCAGGCTCCCTCTCCGGAATCGAACCCTGATTCCCCGTTACCCGTTACAACCATGGTAGGCGCAGAACCTACCATCGACAGTTGATAAGGCAGACATTTGAAAGATGCGTCGCCGGTACGAGGACCGTGCGATCAGCCCAAAGTTATTCAGAGTCACCAAGGCAAACGGACCGGACGAGCCGACCGATTGGTTTTGATCTAATAAAAGCGTCCCTTCCATCTCTGGTCGGGACTCTGTTTGCATGTATTAGCTCTAGAATTACCACAGTTATCCAAGTAACGTGGGTACGATCTAAGGAACCATAACTGATTTAATGAGCCATTCGCGGTTTCACCTTAATGCGGCTTGTACTGAGACATGCATGGCTTAATCTTTGAGACAAGCATATGACTACTGGCAGGATCAACCAGGGAGCTGCGTCAACTAGAGCTGAGCAGCCGGCCGCCCGGGAGTGTGTCCCGGGGGCCCGCGCGAACACGCAAGCGTCCGCTCAATTATTCTGCAAACAGGAGGAGGCTGAGCTCCCCTGCACAATACACCTCGAAACCCTCTCAGGTCCCGGCGGCGCGCAGCGCCGTCCTAAGTACTTGGTCGGGTTCGAGAGAGGCGCAATCGCCCGGAGTTTGGCGAGTAGACGCTTTAGGTGCGACCACCCGTGCTCCCAACTGAGCTTGCCGCTGCCGACAGAGGCCCGGGAGCGTGCTGTCGTGGCATTGCCGGCGGGAGACAACACGCGCCACCTACGGTGGCCGGCAGCTCCAACGCCAGCGCCACAGAAGGACAAAAGCCCCACTTGGGTGCCGAAGCGAACTCTCCCAGCACAGCGCACGCGCCAACACGTCCGCACAGCTGCGATACAAACCACCTGCGAGAACCGCAGAGGCGACCGAGCAGCAGACGGCGTCGCGGCGCCGAGCGCCGGGCGGCGGCGCATCCTCAGCGCACACAGTCCTCAATCGGACCAGCACACTGCAGATGTCCACCGCGCTTCGCACCGGGCCCGCGAGGACCTACTTTGGCCGCACGGCGCCGCGTGCAGGGTGCGCCGGCGCGCAGCTGCGCCGCCTGCCGCCTCCGTCGGCCGGCGCGCCTGCCACTGGCCGCCCCCACCAGCCGGCTGTAGCGCGTGCGCCCACGCACCGCGCGGCCAGCACGCCGGGAGGCCCCCCCTCACCGGCCGGGGACGGTCCCACCCAGCCACCGCCGCGTATCGCTTCACACCCACATGCCATTCACGTTCGTGGGCATGGTGGGTATCGCTGAAACAACCGGTTGGTAGCTCAACCGATCGTCGCCATCACTGATTCACCTCTAGCGAGAACAACCGCACCACAACGGTTTACCAGTTGTTCATTTGCGTAACGTCACCAGCAAACGTAGACGTCCATCGCCATTTGCAAATTCAACGATTGTTGCATGCCTGTGTCAGGTGTCACGACACACTATGTCTGCCCACATACACGCAACAACATGTGCACGCTTCGCGAACACGTGGAAGGTGGCCCCCGTACGTATGCGATGTCCATTGCGCGAACGACTGTCAACCGGCCTCTGTCGCATGTCGCAGATGTGGCACGCAGTGCACCATGCTATCACGGTGTGTGAGAAGAGACGACTACGTCTGACAACACGCGCCACTACATCAACAGACGGCTCATGCTGATCGCCATCCACGGCATACCATACTGCAATCCAGCTCTTATAGGGAGACGACACGTAGCTGAGTGCACAATATTTGGACCGTATGGTTCGCCGTTGTTGGCGCAGTCGTGGTACGGTCAAACATGTACCACGATGTATCATTCAGTACATGAGGACCAATGTGCAGTACAGTGTGTGATTTGGACGTACAACATCAGCGGACAGTTGACACAAGCCGTACCACAACGTAGGCTGTGCTTCGCCATGCGAATGCCAATGAACAACTGCGAAGGGCATTGAGCATGTACGTCCTGCTGCCATCCGCATTACAGTGTATAGCTGCAAGGTGTTTAACATGAAGCGATACTCTGGGGACCGGGCAGTGCGAGTAGCAAACTATATTGCGGGGGTTGCAGTTAGGCAACACTACACTAATTTAACGCGTCGTATGACAATTACAGAGCAGGTTAAGGCCCAACGTGTGTTGGGTTAAGGCCCAACGTGTGTTGGGTTAAGGCCCAACGTGTGTTGGGTTAAGGCCCAACGTGTGTTGGGTTAAGGCCCAACGTGTGTTGGGTTAAGGCCCAACGTGTGTTGGGTTAAGGCCCAACGTGTGTTGGGTTAAGGCCCAACGTGTGTTGGGTTAAGGCCCAACGTGTGTTGGGTTAAGGCCCAACGTGTGTTGGGTTAAGGCCCAACGTGTGTTGGGTTAAGGCCCAACGTGTGTTGGGTTAAGGCCCAACGTGTGTTGGGTTAAGGCCCAACGTGTGTTGGGTTAAGGCCCAACGTGTGTTGGGTTAAGGCCCAACGTGTGTTGGGTTAAGGCCCAACGTGTGTTGGGTTAAGGCGCAACGTGGGTTAGGTTAAGGCGCAACGTGGGTTAGGTTAAGGCGCAACGTGGGTTAGGTTAAGGCGCAACGTGGGTTAGGTTAAGGCGCAACGTGGGTTAGGTTAAGGCGCAACGTGGGTTAGGTTAAGGCGCAACGTGGGTTAGGTTAAGGCGCAACGTGGGTTAGGTTAAGGCGCAACGTGCGTTAGGTTAAGGCGCAACGTGGGTTAGGTTAAGGCGCAATATAGGTTACGTTAAGGCGCAATATAGGTTAGGTTAAGGCGCAATATAGGTTACGTTAAGGCGCAATATAGGTTAGGTTAAGGCGCAATATAGGTTAGGTTAAGGCGCAACGTGGGTTAGGTTAAGGCGCAACGTGCGTTAGGTTAAGGCGCAACGTGGGTTAGGTTAAGGCGCAATATAGGTTACGTTAAGGCGCAATATAGGTTAGGTTAAGGCGCAATATAGGTTAGGTTAAGGCGCAATATAGGTTACGTTAAGGCACAATATAGGTTAGGTTAAGGCGCAATATAGGTTAGGTTAAGGCGCAATATAGGTTAGGTTAAGGCGCAACGTGGGTTAGGTTAAGGCGCAACGTGGGTTAGGTTAAGGCGCAACGTGGGTTAGGTTAAGGCGCAACGTGGGTTAGGTTAAGGCGCAACGTGGGTTAGGTTAAGGCGCAACGTGGGTTAGGTTAAGGCGCAACGTGGGTTAGGTTAAGGCGCAACGTGGGTTAGGTTAAGGCACAATATGGGTTAGGTTAAGGCACAATATGGGTTAGGTTAAGGCACAATATGGGTTAGGTTAAGGCACAATATGGGTTAGGTTAAGGCACAATATGGGTTAGGTTAAGGCACAATATGGGTTAGGTTAAGGCACAATATGGGTTAGGTTAAGGCACAATATGGGTTAGGTTAAGGCACAATATGGGTTAGGTTAAGGCACAATATGGGTTAGGTTAAGGCACAATATGGGTTAGGTTAAGGCACAATATGGGTTAGGTTAAGGCACAATATGGGTTAGGTTAAGGCACAATATGGGTTAGGTTAAGGCACAATATGGGTTAGGTTAAGGCACAATATGGGTTAGGTTAAGGCACAATATGGGTTAGGTTAAGGCACAATATGGGTTAGGTTAAGGCACAATATGGGTTAGGTTAAGGCACAATATGGGTTAGGTTAAGGTACAATATGGGTTAGGTTAAGGTACAATATGGGTTAGGTTAAGGTACAATATGGGTTAGGTTAAGGTACAATATGGGTTAGGTTAAGGTACAATATGGGTTAGGTTAAGGTACAATATGGGTTAGGTTAAGGTACACATTGTTGTAAGGAAAGGTGTATTGGGGGGGGGGGGGCGGCGGCGGCGGCCGGTTTGTTGATTGTGATTATAGTAAGTGGATGCCTGCGGCATCATCTGATTTGCCACGTCAGGATGCACCTTTGGCTCATGACAGGCGGCGCTCTGATTCCATGCTTGTGGCAGACCTGTGTCTTTCATTCCTGCCATTGTTTGTGTGCTGTGACAGGAGGCAGTATTGTGATGTTGGGTGTACCCCTGTGTAGGACATGTGTGGGTGTTGGTGGCTTAGCTGAGCAATGGTGGTTGTCGGAAGGGTGGGATATTCTGTTTTGTGAGTGGACCTCCCGGTCTGGTTATGATAGTGTGGATTGTCTAATGTGGCGGAGAGGATGCACTGGGTGTTGTTCCATGCTGGTGCTTACATATTGTCTCTGTGCCTGTTACAGGCAGAGAGTAGTGCGTGATAAGAGTGTCTGGTTGACGTGTGGTTGTGATTGTGAGCAGAGTCTTTCAGCATGTATACGGACAGTTGTATACATTATCTGTATTTTGATGGCTCTATCTATTACTAATCAGCGCCGTGTATACGTTTCATCCGGTTCCAGTCGAAACTGTTGTATCTCTGTACATTAGTGACACGGCGAGGCCGCCATGTAGTTACTCGTCTCGGCAGCTTCCACCGGTGTATGGCAAATGATTATAAGGAATCAGTCTAGTCGTCAATACGGATAGTGTGACGTCACATGTTGGGGTGGGGGACGCTGCGCCCTTCCGGTGGGTCATGGCCTAGAAAGACTCTTCCCACGCAGGGGGGCTTGGATTGTCATTGACTCTTCCGAGTAATATACTTGCCGTACGTTTTTGCGACTGCGAGTGCAACGCTCACCGGTACCGACATGGATGGAGCGCCTCCTAGCTGACCGCTGAGCATCTGCATTCGTACAGAGAGCAACGCGATCGCGTCTGTAGCTCGTAAGTGGTACAGCTCGCAGCTCATGTATAGGGACAGCGGGAATGTCGCATATTGGACATAACTCTTCATGAAACGCACGTTATAGGGGTGGATTGCACATTGCGAGTGCGAGCAAAGTCCGCCGTTCATCCGCTGGAGTTGCGAGTTGGGCGGTTGGGGTGGGGCACGAACGGGTGCAGGTGGAGTGATTGCCGGTCCACGACTTCGTGCGGCAGAGGCGCTGGCGTTGGGGTGCTGTTGTCGACAGAGGATGCAGGCTTTGTGGGTGGGGTCGAAAGAAGGGCACTGTGGGCCCATCGCTGTCTTAGTCGGCTTGGCGTCTCATAGATGACGGTATCGTCGTTGCAGGAGGTCATGTTGCGGGAGACCTACAGATGGCGGTATGTTTTGTGGTGCGCTCGACATGGCGGACGTAGTGTTGTCCGATTCGCATAGATGGAGGTATTGCATGTGGTTTCGCCGTATTTTCATAGATGGCGATACTGTTTTGCCGGCATGGTTCGCGTAGTTCCGTCGGATCCCTGTAGATGGAGGTGCCGTTTCTGGGCTCGATGTCAATGTCGTTGCGTCACATTCGCATAGATGGCGGCATCGTATGTTGACCGTGGACATTCATGTCGTCGTCGTAATACCTCGCCCACTACGGACTTATCACCACCCACACTAGCCGCCCCGGGGACTTGCCAACGACACACCCTATCCCAAGTCTATTTTCTTGCGGAGCATCATGTGTTATTATATTTTATTTCACATCCATGGTGTAGGGGTATTGTAGGTCACCGTACTGCGGTGGACGCTATGTTACCACACGACGGGTGGGGGACGGCGACAACGTACCGTCGACCGCCCGACACCCGCCCGACGACGCCGCCTCCGCGCGGCGCGCCGGCCGGTGGGCCGACATCGACCGTCCGGCACCCATCGCGGCACCCATCGCCCGTCGCCAAAGCGATACGCTGTAGCGCGGCAGAACACAAGGCGCCCGGCCGGCGCCGCCTCCCCCGCCGCGCGCACGGAGGCGGCACCCATCGCAGCGCCCGCGCAGGCGGCAGGGGGCCCGCCAACCGATACGCCGCCGTCCGCCGCACCCAATGCAGCGCCCTGGGTGCGGCGCGCCCGGCCAGACCGATACGCCGTACAGAAGCATAAGCAAAAAGCAGCCCACACGTGCCCCTGTTGGCGACCAGCCCCTGGGGGTCTCGTCTCGCGACAAGACGAATCCCCCAAGCTAGGGCTGAGTCTCAACAGATCGCAGCGTGGCAACTGCTCTACCGAGTACAACACCCCGCCCGGTACCTAAGTCGTCTACAGACGATTCCGAGTCCCGACATCGAACTATAGACACCCATGGTCGACCGGTAGGGGCAGGGCGGCGCCGGGAACAGATCCCAGACAGCGCCGCCCGAGTGCCCCGTCCGGCAAACAAGTTGGGCCCGTACGGCGCGGCGCCACGTGGGTCGACCGCGCCTAGTAAAGTCACGTATTTTCGAGCCTTTCGACCCTCGGGACTCCTTAGCGATATCGTTGCCACAATGGCTAGACGGGATTCGGCCTTAGAGGCGTTCAGGCTTAATCCCACGGATGGTAGCTTCGCACCACCGGCCGCTCGGCCGAGTGCAGTCATAGTTACTCCCGCCGTTTACCCGCGCTTGCTTGAATTTCTTCACGTTGACATTCAGAGCACTGGGCAGAAATCACATTGCGTCAACACCCGCTAGGGCCATCGCAATGCTTTGTTTTAATTAGACAGTCGGATTCCCCCAGTCCGTGCCAGTTCTGAGTTGATCGTTGAATGGCGGCCGAAGAGAATCCGCGCACCCGCGCGCCCCCGGAGGAGCACGCTAAGGCGGACGCGGCCTCGCAGCAAGGAAGATCCGTGGGAGGCCAAGGCACGGGACCGAGCTCGGATCCTGCACGCAGGTTGAAGCACCGGGGCGCGAACGCCGCGCAGGCGCGCG
>NC_060124.1:289872079-289877079 GCF_021461395.2 Schistocerca americana
AAGTAACGTGGGTACGATCTAAGGAACCATAACTGATTTAATGAGCCATTCGCGGTTTCACCTTAATGCGGCTTGTACTGAGACATGCATGGCTTAATCTTTGAGACAAGCATATGACTACTGGCAGGATCAACCAGGGAGCTGCGTCAACTAGAGCTGAGCAGCCGGCCGCCCGGGAGTGTGTCCCGGGGGCCCGCGCGAACACGCAAGCGTCCGCTCAATTATTCTGCAAACAGGAGGAGGCTGAGCTCCCCTGCACGATACACCTCGAAACCCTCTCAGGTCCCGGCGGCGCGCAGCGCCGTCCTAAGTACTTGGTCGGGTTCGAGAGAGGCGCAATCGCCCGGAGTTTGGCGAGTAGACGCTTTAGGTGCGACCACCCGTGCTCCCAACTGAGCTTGCCGCTGCCGACAGAGGCCCGGGAGCGTGCTGTCGTGGCATTGCCGGCGGGAGACAACACGCGCCACCTACGGTGGCCGGCAGCTCCAACGCCAGCGCCACAGAAGGACAAAAGCCCCACTTGGGTGCCGAAGCGAACTCTCCCAGCACAGCGCACGCGCCAACACGTCCGCACAGCTGCGATACAAACCACCTGCGAGAACCGCAGAGGCGACCGAGCAGCAGACGGCGTCGCGGCGCCGAGCGCCGGGCGGCGGCGCATCCTCAGCGCACACAGTCCTCAATCGGACCAGCACACTGCAGATGTCCACCGCGCTTCGCACCGGGCCCGCGAGGACCTACTTTGGCCGCACGGCGCCGCGTGCAGGGTGCGCCGGCGCGCAGCTGCGCCGCCTGCCGCCTCCGTCGGCCGGCGCGCCTGCCACTGGCCGCCCCCACCAGCCGGCTGTAGCGCGTGCGCCCACGCACCGCGCGGCCAGCACGCCGGGAGGCCCCCCCTCACCGGCCGGGGACGGTCCCACCCAGCCACCGCCGCGTATCGCTTCACACCCACATGCCATTCACGTTCGTGGGCATGGTGGGTATCGCTGAAACAACCGGTTGGTAGCTCAACCGATCGTCGCCATCACTGATTCACCTCTAGCGAGAACAACCGCACCACAACGGTTTACCAGTTGTTCATTTGCGTAACGTCACCAGCAAACGTAGACGTCCATCGCCATTTGCAAATTCAACGATTGTTGCATGCCTGTGTCAGGTGTCACGACACACTATGTCTGCCCACATACACGCAACAACATGTGCACGCTTCGCGAACACGTGGAAGGTGGCCCCCGTACGTATGCGATGTCCATTGCGCGAACGACTGTCAACCGGCCTCTGTCGCATGTCGCAGATGTGGAACGCAGTGCACCATGCTGTCACGGTGTGTGAGAAGAGACGACTACGTCTGACAACACGCGCCACTACATCAACAGACGGCTCATGCTGATCGCCATCCAGGGCATACCACACTGCAATCCGGCTCTTATAGGGAGACGACACATAGCTGAGTGCACAACAGTTGGACCGCATGGTTCGCCGTTGTTGGCGCAGTCGTTGTACGGTCACATGTACCACGATGTATCATTCAGTACATGAGGACCAATGTGCAGTACAGTGTGTGATTTGGACGTACAACATCAGCGGACAGTTGACACAGGCCGTACCACAGCGTAGGCTAAGTGCTTCGCCATGCGAATGCCAATGAACAACTGCGAAGGGCATTGAGCATGTACGTCCTGCTGCCATCCACATTACAGTGTATCGCTGCAAGGTGTTTAACATGAAGCGATACACTGGGGACCAGGCAGTGCGAGTAGCAAACTATATTGCGGGGGTTGCAGTTAGGCAACACCACACTAATTTAACGCGTCGTATGACAATTACAGAGCGGGTTAAGGCCCAACGTGTGTTGGGTTAAGGCCCAACGTGTGTTGGGTTAAGGCCCAACGTGTGTTGGGTTAAGGCCCAACGTGTGTTGGGTTAAGGCCCAACGTGTGTTGGGTTAAGGCCCAACGTGTGTTGGGTTAAGGCCCAACGTGTGTTGGGTTAAGGCCCAACGTGTGTTGGGTTAAGGCCCAACGTGTGTTGGGTTAAGGCCCAACGTGTGTTGGGTTAAGGCCCAACGTGTGTTGGGTTAAGGCCCAACGTGTGTTGGGTTAAGGCCCAACGTGTGTTGGGTTAAGGCCCAACGTGTGTTGGGTTAAGGCCCAACGTGTGTTGGGTTAAGGCCCAACGTGTGTTGGGTTAAGGCCCAACGTGGGTTGGGTTAAGGCGCAACGTGGGTTGGGTTAAGGCCCAACGTGGGTTGGGTTAAGGCGCAACGTGGGTTGGGTTAAGGCGCAACGTGGGTTGGGTTAAGGCGCAACGTGGGTTAGGTTAAGGCGCAACGTGGGTTAGGTTAAGGCGCAACGTAGGTTAGGTTAAGGCGCAATATAGGTTAGGTTAAGGCGCAATATAGGTTAGGTTAAGGCGCAATATAGGTTAGGTTAAGGCGCAATATAGGTTAGGTTAAGGCGCAACATAGGTTAGGTTAAGGCGCAACGTAGGTTAGGTTAAGGCGCAACATAGGTTAGGTTAAGGCGCAACATAGGTTAGGTTAAGGCGCAACATGGGTTAGGTTAAGGCGCAATATAGGTTAGGTTAAGGCACAATATGGGTTAGGTTAAGGCACAATATGGGTTAGGTTAAGGCACAATATGGGTTAGGTTAAGGCACAATATGGGTTAGGTTAAGGCACAATATGGGTTAGGTTAAGGCACAATATGGGTTAGGTTAAGGCACAATATGGGTTAGGTTAAGGCACAATATGGGTTAGGTTAAGGCACAATATGGGTTAGGTTAAGGCACAATATGGGTTAGGTTAAGGCACAATATGGGTTAGGTTAAGGCACAATATGGGTTAGGTTAAGGCACAATATGGGTTAGGTTAAGGCACAATATGGGTTAGGTTAAGGCACAATATGGGTTAGGTTAAGGCACAATATGGGTTAGGTTAAGGCACAATATGGGTTAGGTTAAGGCACAATATTTGTTAGGTTAAGGCACAATATGGGTTAGGTTAAGGCACAATATGGGTTAGGTTAAGGCACAATATGGGTTAGGTTAAGGCACAATATGGGTTAGGTTAAGGCACAATATGGGTTAGGTTAAGGCACAATATGGGTTAGGTTAAGGCACAATATGGGTTAGGTTAAGGCACAATATGGGTTAGGTTAAGGCACAATATGGGTTAGGTTAAGGCACAATGTGGGTTAGGTTAAGGCACAACGTGGGTTAGGTTAAGGCACAACGTGGGTTAGGTTAAGGCACAACGTGGGTTAGGTTAAGGCACAACGTGGGTTAGGTTAAGGCACAACGTGGGTTAGGTTAAGGCACAACGTGGGTTAGGTTAAGGCACAACGTGGGTTAGGTTAAGGCACAACGTGGGTTAGGTTAAGGCACAACGTGGGTTAGGTTAAGGCACAATACGGGTTAGGTTAAGGCACAATACGGGTTAGGTTAAGGCACAATACGGGTTAGGTTAAGGCACAATACGGGTTAGGTTAAGGCACGATACGGGTTAGGTTAAGGCACAATACGGGTTAGGTTAAGGCACAATACGGGTTAGGTTAAGGCACAATACGGGTTAGGTTAAGGCACAATACGGGTTAGGTTAAGGCACAATACGGGTTAGGTTAAGGTACAATACGGGTTAGGTTAAGGCACAATACGGGTTAGGTTAAGGCACAATACGGGTTAGGTTAAGGCACAATATGGGTTAGGTTAAGGCACAATATGGGTTAGGTTAAGGCACAATATGGGTTAGGTTAAGGCACAATATGGGTTAGGTTAAGGCACAATATGGGTTAGGTTAAGGCACAATATGGGTTAGGTTAAGGCACAATATGGGTTAGGTTAAGGCACAATATGGGTTAGGTTAAGGCACAATATGGGTTAGGTTAAGGCACAATATGGGTTAGGTTAAGGCACAATATGGGTTAGGTTAAGGCACAATATGGGTTAGGTTAAGGCACAATATGGGTTAGGTTAAGGCACAATATGGGTTAGGTTAAGGCACAATATGGGTTAGGTTAAGGCACAATATGGGTTAGGTTAAGGCACAACGTGGGTTAGGTTAAGGCACAACGTGGGTTAGGTTAAGGCACAACGTGGGTTAGGTTAAGGCACAACGTGGGTTAGGTTAAGGCACAACGTGGGTTAGGTTAAGGCACAACGTGGGTTAGGTTAAGGCACAACGTGGGTTAGGTTAAGGCACAACGTGGGTTAGGTTAAGGCACAACGTGGGTTAGGTTAAGGCACAATACGGGTTAGGTTAAGGCACAATACGGGTTAGGTTAAGGCACAATACGGGTTAGGTTAAGGCACAATACGGGTTAGGTTAAGGCACAATACGGGTTAGGTTAAGGCACAATACGGGTTAGGTTAAGGCACAATACGGGTTAGGTTAAGGCACAATACGGGTTAGGTTAAGGCACAATACGGGTTAGGTTAAGGCACAACGTGGGTTAGGTTAAGGCACAACGTGGGTTAGGTTAAGGCACAACGTGGGTTAGGTTAAGGCACAACGTGGGTTAGGTTAAGGCACAACGTGGGTTAGGTTAAGGCACAACGTGGGTTAGGTTAAGGCACAACGTGGGTTAGGTTAAGGCACAATACGGGTTAGGTTAAGGCACAATACGGGTTAGGTTAAGGCACAATACGGGTTAGGTTAAGGCACAATACGGGTTAGGTTAAGGCACAATACGGGTTAGGTTAAGGCACAATACGGGTTAGGTTAAGGCACAATACGGGTTAGGTTAAGGCACAATACGGGTTAGGTTAAGGCACAATACGGGTTAGGTTAAGGCACAATACGGGTTAGGTTAAGGTACACATTGTTGTAAGGAAAGGTGTTTTGGGGGGGGGGGGGGCCGGTTTGTTGATTGTGATTATCGTAAGTAAATGACTGCGGCATCATCTGATTTGCCACGTCAGGGTGCACCTTTGGCTCATAACAGGCGGCGCTCTGATTCCATGCTTGTGGCAGACCTGTGTCTTTCATTCCTGCCATTGTTTGT
>NC_060124.1:289882079-289884579 GCF_021461395.2 Schistocerca americana
TCATCTGCAAAGGCCGCAGCGTTGACTCTGCGACCGAGGATCCGAGCTCCGATGTGGGAGGGCAGTTGGCCTAAAACGTAGTCCACCGCAAAGTTGAACAGGAGGGGGGAGAGGGGATCGCCCTGGCGAACGCCCCGTGCTGGCTGCACAGACACGCCCACGCCGGCGCCGTCCGCTATCACTGTCGTGCTGCCCTCGTAGCACCGCTCGACATACTCGACAAAGCAATCCGGCAGGCCATGCGCCTTCAGCACGGGGCGAAGGGCAGCATGATCTACCGAATCGAATGCCTTAGATACGTCGATCGATGCCACAAAGACAGAGCGGCAGGAGCGAACTGCGTCGGTGAGAGCAGTGTCCAAGATGAAGAGAGTCATAGTTACTCCCGCCGTTTACCCGCGCTTGCTTGAATTTCTTCACGTTGACATTCAGAGCACTGGGCAGAAATCACATTGCGTCAACACCCGCTAGGGCCATCGCAATGCTTTGTTTTAATTAGACAGTCGGATTCCCCCAGTCCGTGCCAGTTCTGAGTTGATCGTTGAATGGCGGCCGAAGAGAATCCGCGCACCCGCGCGCCCCCGGAGGAGCACGCTAAGGCGGACGCGGCCTCGCAGCAAGGAAGATCCGTGGGAGGCCAAGGCACGGGACCGAGCTCGGATCCTGCACGCAGGTTGAAGCACCGGGGCGCGAACGCCGCGCAGGCGCGCGCATCCTGCACCGCCGGCCAGCACGAGGCCAACCAACGGCGAGAGCAGACCACGCCCGCGCTAAACGCCCGCACTTACCGGCACCCCTACGGCACTCACCTCGCCCAGGCCCGGCACGTTAGCGCTGACCCACTTCCCGACCAAGCCCGACACGCCCCGATCCTCAGAGCCAATCCTTATCCCGAAGTTACGGATCCAATTTGCCGACTTCCCTTACCTACATTATTCTATCGACTAGAGGCTCTTCACCTTGGAGACCTGCTGCGGATATGGGTACGAACCGGCGCGACACCTCCACGTGGCCCTCTCCCGGATTTTCAAGGTCCGAGGGGAAGATCGGGACACCGCCGCAACTGCGGTGCTCTTCGCGTTCCAAACCCTATCTCCCTGCTAGAGGATTCCAGGGAACTCGAACGCTCATGCAGAAAAGAAAACTCTTCCCCGATCTCCCGACGGCGTCTCCGGGTCCTTTTGGGTTACCCCGACGAGCATCTCTAAAAGAGGGGCCCGACTTGTATCGGTTCCGCTGCCGGGTTCCGGAATAGGAACCGGATTCCCTTTCGCCCAACGGGGGCCAGCACAAAGTGCATCATGCTATGACGGCCCCCATCAACATCGGATTTCTCCTAGGGCTTAGGATCGACTGACTCGTGTGCAACGGCTGTTCACACGAAACCCTTCTCCGCGTCAGCCCTCCAGGGCCTCGCTGGAGTATTTGCTACTACCACCAAGATCTGCACCGACGGCGGCTCCAGGCAGGCTCACGCCCAGACCCTTCTGCGCCCACCGCCGCGACCCTCCTACTCGTCAGGGCTTCGCGGCCGGCCGCAAGGACCGGCCATGACTGCCAGACTGACGGCCGAGTATAGGCACGACGCTTCAGCGCCATCCATTTTCAGGGCTAGTTGCTTCGGCAGGTGAGTTGTTACACACTCCTTAGCGGATTCCGACTTCCATGGCCACCGTCCTGCTGTCTTAAGCAACCAACGCCTTTCATGGTTTCCCATGAGCGTCGATTCGGGCGCCTTAACTCGGCGTTTGGTTCATCCCACAGCGCCAGTTCTGCTTACCAAAAGTGGCCCACTTGGCACTCCGATCCGAGTCGTTTGCTCGCGGCTTCAGCATATCAAGCAAGCCGGAGATCTCACCCATTTAAAGTTTGAGAATAGGTTGAGGTCGTTTCGGCCCCAAGGCCTCTAATCATTCGCTTTACCGGATGAGACTCGTACGAGCACCAGCTATCCTGAGGGAAACTTCGGAGGGAACCAGCTACTAGATGGTTCGATTAGTCTTTCGCCCCTATACCCAGCTCCGACGATCGATTTGCACGTCAGAATCGCTACGGACCTCCATCAGGGTTTCCCCTGACTTCGTCCTGGCCAGGCATAGTTCACCATCTTTCGGGTCCCAACGTGTACGCTCTAGGTGCGCCTCACCTCGCAATGAGGACGAGACGCCCCGGGAGTGCGGAGGCCGCCGCCCCGTGAAGGGCGGGGAAGCCCCATCCTCCCTCGGCCCGCGCAAGGCGAGACCTTCACTTTCATTACGCCTTTAGGTTTCGTACAGCCCAATGACTCGCGCACATGTTAGACTCCTTGGTCCGTGTTTCAAGACGGGTCGTGAAATTGTCCAAAGCTGAAGCGCCGCTGACGGGAGCGATTATTCCGCCCGAGAGCATCCCGAGCCAACAGCGGCGCGGGTCCGGGGCCGGGCCAGGTAGGTCCGTCATCCGGGAAGAACCGCGCGCGCTTGCCGGGAGCCCGAGCGCCCAAAGGGGCGAATCGACTCCT
>NC_060124.1:289887079-289890603 GCF_021461395.2 Schistocerca americana
GTTCAAAGTAAACGTGCCGGCCCACCGAGACACTCACTCAAGAGCACCCTGGTAGGATTGCAACGGGGTCCGCCTCGGGACGCACGAGCACGCACGAGGCGCGTCGCACGCCTTCAGCTCGCCCCACCGGCAGGACGTCCCACGATACATGCCAGTTAAACACCGACGGGCGGTGAACCAACAGCGTGGGACACAAATCCAACTACGAGCTTTTTAACCGCAACAACTTTAATATACGCTATTGGAGCTGGAATTACCGCGGCTGCTGGCACCAGACTTGCCCTCCAATAGATACTCGTTAAAGGATTTAAAGTGTACTCATTCCGATTACGGGGCCTCGGATGAGTCCCGTATCGTTATTTTTCGTCACTACCTCCCCGTGCCGGGAGTGGGTAATTTGCGCGCCTGCTGCCTTCCTTGGATGTGGTAGCCGTTTCTCAGGCTCCCTCTCCGGAATCGAACCCTGATTCCCCGTTACCCGTTACAACCATGGTAGGCGCAGAACCTACCATCGACAGTTGATAAGGCAGACATTTGAAAGATGCGTCGCCGGTACGAGGACCGTGCGATCAGCCCAAAGTTATTCAGAGTCACCAAGGCAAACGGACCGGACGAGCCGACCGATTGGTTTTGATCTAATAAAAGCGTCCCTTCCATCTCTGGTCGGGACTCTGTTTGCATGTATTAGCTCTAGAATTACCACAGTTATCCAAGTAACGTGGGTACGATCTAAGGAACCATAACTGATTTAATGAGCCATTCGCGGTTTCACCTTAATGCGGCTTGTACTGAGACATGCATGGCTTAATCTTTGAGACAAGCATATGACTACTGGCAGGATCAACCAGGGAGCTGCGTCAACTAGAGCTGAGCAGCCGGCCGCCCGGGAGTGTGTCCCGGGGGCCCGCGCGAACACGCAAGCGTCCGCTCAATTATTCTGCAAACAGGAGGAGGCTGAGCTCCCCTGCACGATACACCTCGAAACCCTCTCAGGTCCCGGCGGCGCGCAGCGCCGTCCTAAGTACTTGGTCGGGTTCGAGAGAGGCGCAATCGCCCGGAGTTTGGCGAGTAGACGCTTTAGGTGCGACCACCCGTGCTCCCAACTGAGCTTGCCGCTGCCGACAGAGGCCCGGGAGCGTGCTGTCGTGGCATTGCCGGCGGGAGACAACACGCGCCACCTACGGTGGCCGGCAGCTCCAACGCCAGCGCCACAGAAGGACAAAAGCCCCACTTGGGTGCCGAAGCGAACTCTCCCAGCACAGCGCACGCGCCAACACGTCCGCACAGCTGCGATACAAACCACCTGCGAGAACCGCAGAGGCGACCGAGCAGCAGACGGCGTCGCGGCGCCGAGCGCCGGGCGGCGGCGCATCCTCAGCGCACACAGTCCTCAATCGGACCAGCACACTGCAGATGTCCACCGCGCTTCGCACCGGGCCCGCGAGGACCTACTTTGGCCGCACGGCGCCGCGTGCAGGGTGCGCCGGCGCGCAGCTGCGCCGCCTGCCGCCTCCGTCGGCCGGCGCGCCTGCCACTGGCCGCCCCCACCAGCCGGCTGTAGCGCGTGCGCCCACGCACCGCGCGGCCAGCACGCCGGGAGGCCCCCCCTCACCGGCCGGGGACGGTCCCACCCAGCCACCGCCGCGTATCGCTTCACACCCACATGCCATTCACGTTCGTGGGCATGGTGGGTATCGCTGAAACAACCGGTTGGTAGCTCAACCGATCGTCGCCATCACTGATTCACCTCTAGCGAGAACAACCGCACCACAACGGTTTACCAGTTGTTCATTTGCGTAACGTCACCAGCAAACGTAGACGTCCATCGCCATTTGCAAATTCAACGATTGTTGCATGCCTGTGTCAGGTGTCACGACACACTATGTCTGCCCACATACACGCAACAACATGTGCACGCTTCGCGAACACGTGGAAGGTGGCCCCCGTACGTATGCGATGTCCATTGCGCGAACGACTGTCAACCGGCCTCTGTCGCATGTCGCAGATGTGGAACGCAGTGCACCATGCTGTCACGGTGTGTGAGAAGAGACGACTACGTCTGACAACACGCGCCACTACATCAACAGACGGCTCATGCTGATCGCCATCCAGGGCATACCACACTGCAATCCGGCTCTTATAGGGAGACGACACATAGCTGAGTGCACAACAGTTGGACCGCATGGTTCGCCGTTGTTGGCGCAGTCGTTGTACGGTCACATGTACCACGATGTATCATTCAGTACATGAGGACCAATGTGCAGTACAGTGTGTGATTTGGACGTACAACATCAGCGGACAGTTGACACAGGCCGTACCACAGCGTAGGCTAAGTGCTTCGCCATGCGAATGCCAATGAACAACTGCGAAGGGCATTGAGCATGTACGTCCTGCTGCCATCCACATTACAGTGTATCGCTGCAAGGTGTTTAACATGAAGCGATACACTGGGGACCAGGCAGTGCGAGTAGCAAACTATATTGCGGGGGTTGCAGTTAGGCAACACTACACTAATTTAACGCGTCGTATGACAATTACAGAGCGGGTTAAGGCCCAACGTGTGTTGGGTTAAGGCCCAACGTGTGTTGGGTTAAGGCCCAACGTGTGTTGGGTTAAGGCCCAACGTGTGTTGGGTTAAGGCCCAACGTGTGTTGGGTTAAGGCCCAACGTGTGTTGGGTTAAGGCCCAACGTGTGTTGGGTTAAGGCCCAACGTGTGTTGGGTTAAGGCCCAACGTGTGTTGGGTTAAGGCCCAACGTGTGTTGGGTTAAGGCCCAACGTGTGTTGGGTTAAGGCCCAACGTGTGTTGGGTTAAGGCCCAACGTGTGTTGGGTTAAGGCCCAACGTGTGTTGGGTTAAGGCCCAACGTGGGTTGGGTTAAGGCGCAACGTGGGTTGGGTTAAGGCCCAACGTGGGTTGGGTTAAGGCGCAACGTGGGTTGGGTTAAGGCGCAACGTGGGTTGGGTTAAGGCGCAACGTGGGTTGGGTTAAGGCGCAACGTGGGTTAGGTTAAGGCGCAACGTAGGTTAGGTTAAGGCGCAATATAGGTTAGGTTAAGGCGCAATATAGGTTAGGTTAAGGCGCAATATAGGTTAGGTTAAGGCGCAATATAGGTTAGGTTAAGGCGCAATATAGGTTAGGTTAAGGCGCAACGTAGGTTAGGTTAAGGCGCAACATAGGTTAGGTTAAGGCGCAACATAGGTTAGGTTAAGGCGCAACATGGGTTAGGTTAAGGCGCAATATAGGTTAGGTTAAGGCACAATATGGGTTAGGTTAAGGCACAATATGGGTTAGGTTAAGGCACAATATGGGTTAGGTTAAGGCACAATATGGGTTAGGTTAAGGCACAATATGGGTTAGGTTAAGGCACAATATGGGTTAGGTTAAGGCACAATATGGGTTAGGTTAAGGCACAATATGGGTTAGGTTAAGGCACAATATGGGTTAGGTTAAGGCACAATATGGGTTAGGTTAAGGCACAATATGGGTTAGGTTAAGGCACAATATGGGTTAGGTTAAGGCACA
>NC_060124.1:289891103-289896103 GCF_021461395.2 Schistocerca americana
CAAGCGTCCGCTCAATTATTCTGCAAACAGGAGGAGGCTGAGCTCCCCTGCACAATACACCTCGAAACCCTCTCAGGTCCCGGCGGCGCGCAGCGCCGTCCTAAGTACTTGGTCGGGTTCGAGAGAGGCGCAATCGCCCGGAGTTTGGCGAGTAGACGCTTTAGGTGCGACCACCCGTGCTCCCAACTGAGCTTGCCGCTGCCGACAGAGGCCCGGGAGCGTGCTGTCGTGGCATTGCCGGCGGGAGACAACACGCGCCACCTACGGTGGCCGGCAGCTCCAACGCCAGCGCCACAGAAGGACAAAAGCCCCACTTGGGTGCCGAAGCGAACTCTCCCAGCACAGCGCACGCGCCAACACGTCCGCACAGCTGCGATACAATCCACCTGCGAGAACCGCAGAGGCGACCGAGCAGCAGACGGCGTCGCGGCGCCGAGCGCCGGGCGGCGGCGCATCCTCAGCGCACACAGTCCTCAATCGGACCAGCACACTGCAGATGTCCACCGCGCTTCGCACCGGGCCCGCGAGGACCTACTTTGGCCGCACGGCGCCGCGTGCAGGGTGCGCCGGCGCGCAGCTGCGCCGCCTGCCGCCTCCGTCGGCCGGCGCGCCTGCCACTGGCCGCCCCCACCAGCCGGCTGTAGCGCGTGCGCCCACGCACCGCGCGGCCAGCACGCCGGAAGGCCCCCCCTCACCGGCCGGGGACGGTCCCACCCAGCCACCGCCGCGTATCGCTTCACACCCACATGCCATTCACGTTCGTGGGCATGGTGGGTATCGCTGAAACAACCGGTTGGTAGCTCAACCGATCGTCGCCATCACTGATTCACCTCTAGCGAGAACAACCGCACCACAACGGTTTACCAGTTCTTCATTTGCGTAACGTCACCAGCAAACGTAGACGTCCATCGCCATTTGCAAATTCAACGATTGTTGCATGCCTGTGTCAGGTGTCACGACACACTATGTCTGCCCACATACACGCAACAACATGTGCACGCTTCGCGAACACGTGGAAGGTGGCCCCCGTACGTATGCGATGTCCATTGCGCGAACGACTGTCAACCGGCCTCTGTCGCATGTCGCAGATGTGGAACGCAGTGCACCATGCTATCACGGTGTGTGAGAAGAGACGACTACGTCTGACAACACGCGCCACTACATCAACAGACGGCTCATGCTGATCGCCATCCACGGCATACCATACTGCAATCCAGCTCTTATAGGGAGACGACACGTAGCTGAGTGCACAATATTTGGACCGTATGGTTCGCCGTTGTTGGCGCAGTCGTGGTACGGTCACACATGTACCACGATGTATCATTCAGTACATGAGGACCAATGTGCGGTACAGTGTGTGTGATTTGGACGTACAACATCAGCGGACAGTTGCCACAAGCCGTACCACAACGTAGGCTGTGCTTCGCCATGCGAATGCCAATGAACAACTGCGAAGGGCATTGAGCATGTACGTCCTGCCGCCATCCGCATTACAGTGTATAGCTGCAAGGTGTTTAACATGAAGCGATACTCTGGGGACCGGGCAGTGCGAGTAGCAAACTATATTGCGGGGGTTGCAGTTAGGCAACACTACACTAATTTAACGCGTCGTATGACAATTACAGAGCAGGTTAAGGCCCAACGTGTGTTGGGTTAAGGCCCAACGTGTGTTGGGTTAAGGCCCAACGTGTGTTGGGTTAAGGCCCAACGTGTGTTGGGTTAAGGCCCAACGTGTGTTGGGTTAAGGCCCAACGTGTGTTGGGTTAAGGCCCAACGTGTGTTGGGTTAAGGCCCAACGTGTGTTGGGTTAAGGCCCAACGTGTGTTGGGTTAAGGCCCAACGTGTGTTGGGTTAAGGCCCAACGTGTGTTGGGTTAAGGCCCAACGTGTGTTGGGTTAAGGCCCAACGTGTGTTGGGTTAAGGCCCAACGTGTGTTGGGTTAAGGCCCAACGTGTGTTGGGTTAAGGCCCAACGTGTGTTGGGTTAAGGCCCAACGTGTGTTGGGTTAAGGCCCAACGTGTGTTGGGTTAAGGCCCAACGTGTGTTGGGTTAAGGCCCAACGTGTGTTGGGTTAAGGCCCAACGTGTGTTGGGTTAAGGCCCAACGTGTGTTGGGTTAAGGCCCAACGTGTGTTGGGTTAAGGCCCAACGTGTGTTGGGTTAAGGCCCAACGTGTGTTGGGTTAAGGCCCAACGTGTGTTGGGTTAAGGCCCAACGTGTGTTGGGTTAAGGCCCAACGTGTGTTGGGTTAAGGCCCAACGTGTGTTGGGTTAAGGCCCAACGTGTGTTGGGTTAAGGCCCAACGTGTGTTGGGTTAAGGCGCAACATAGGTTAGGTTAAGGCGCAACATAGGTTAGGTTAAGGCGCAACATAGGTTAGGTTAAGGCGCAACATAGGTTAGGTTAAGGCGCAACATAGGTTAGGTTAAGGCGCAACATAGGTTAGGTTAAGGCGCAACATAGGTTAGGTTACGGCGCAACATAGGTTAGGTTAAGGCGCAACATAGGTTAGGTTAAGGCGCAACATAGGTTAGGTTACGGCGCAACATAGGTTAGGTTAAGGCGCAACATAGGTTAGGTTAAGGCGCAACATAGGTTAGGTTAAGGCGCAACATAGGTTAGGTTAAGGCGCAACATAGGTTAGGTTAAGGCGCAACATAGGTTAGGTTACGGCGCAACATAGGTTAGGTTACGGCGCAACATAGGTTAGGTTAAGGCGCAACATAGGTTAGGTTACGGCGCAACATAGGTTAGGTTAAGGCGCAACATAGGTTAGGTTAAGGCGCAACATAGGTTAGGTTAAGGCGCAACATAGGTTAGGTTACGGCGCAACATAGGTTAGGTTACGGCGCAACATAGGTTAGGTTAAGGCGCAACATAGGTTAGGTTAAGGCGCAACATAGGTTAGGTTAAGGCGCAACATAGGTTAGGTTAAGGCGCAACATAGGTTAGGTTAAGGCGCAACATAGGTTAGGTTAAGGCGCAACATAGGTTAGGTTAAGGCGCAACATGGGTTAGGTTAAGGCGCAACATGGGTTAGGTTAAGGCGCAACATGGGTTAGGTTAAGGCGCAACATGGGTTAGGTTAAGGCGCAACATGGGTTAGGTTAAGGCGCAACATGGGTTAGGTTAAGGCGCAACATGGGTTAGGTTAAGGCGCAACATGGGTTAGGTTAAGGCGCAACATGGGTTAGGTTAAGGCGCAACATGGGTTAGGTTAAGGCGCAACATGGGTTAGGTTAAGGCGCAACATGGGTTAGGTTAAGGCGCAACATGGGTTAGGTTAAGGCGCAACATGGGTTAGGTTAAGGCGCAACATGGGTTAGGTTAAGGCGCAACATGGGTTAGGTTAAGGCGCAACATGGGTTAGGTTAAGGTACAATATGGGTTAGGTTAAGGTACAATATGGGTTAGGTTAAGGTACAATATGGGTTAGGTTAAGGTACAATATGGGTTAGGTTAAGGTACAATATGGGTTAGGTTAAGGTACAATATGGGTTAGGTTAAGGTACAATATGGGTTAGGTTAAGGTACAATATGGGTTAGGTTAAGGTACAATACGGGTTAGGTTAAGGTACAATACGGGTTAGGTTAAGGTACAATACGGGTTAGGTTAAGGTACAATACGGGTTAGGTTAAGGTACAATACGGGTTAGGTTAAGGTACAATACGGGTTAGGTTAAGGTACAATACGGGTTAGGTTAAGGTACAATACGGGTTAGGTTAAGGTACAATACGGGTTAGGTTAAGGCACTTGGGGGGGGGGGGGGCCCGGTTTGTTGATTGTGATTATCGTAAGTAAATGACTGCGGCATCATCTGATTTGCCACGTCAGGGTGCACCTTTGGCTCATAACAGGCGGCGCTCTGATTCCATGCTTGTGGCAGACCTGTGTCTTTCATTCCTGCCATTGTTTGTGTGGTGTGACAGGAGGCAGTATTGTGATGTTGGGTGCACCCCTGTCTGGGACATGTGTGGGTGTTGGTGGCTTAGCTGAGCAATGGTGGTTGTCGGAAGGGTGGGATATTCTGTTTTCCGAGTGGACCTCCCGGTCTGGTTATGATAGTGTGGATTGTCTAATGTGGCAGAGAGGATGCACTGGGTGTTGTTCCATGCTGGTGCTTACATATTGTCTGTGTGCCTGTTACAGGCAGAGAGTAGTGCGTGATAAGAGTGTCTGGCTGACGTGTGATTGTGAGCAGAGTCTTTCAGCATGTATACGGACAGGTCTATACATTATCTGTATTCTGATGGCTCTATCTATTACTAATCAGCGCCGTGTATACGTTTAATCCGGTTCCAGTCGAAACTATTGTATCTCTGTACATTAGTGACACGGCGAGCCCGCTATGTAGTTACTCGTCTCGGCAGCTTCCACCGGTGTATGGCAAATGATTATAAGGAATCAGTCTAGTCGTCAATACCGATAGTCTGACGTCACATGTCTGGGGTGGGGGACGCTGCGCCCTTCCGGTGGGTCATGGCCTAGGAAGACTCTTCCCACGCAGGGGGGCTTGGACTGTCATTGACTCTTCCGAGTAATATACTTGCCGTACGTTTTTGCGACTGCGAGTGCAACGCTCACCGGTACCGACATGGATGGAGCGCCTCCTAGCTGCCGCTGAGCATCTGCATTCGTACAGCGAGCAACGCGATCGCGTCTGTAGCTCGTACGTGGTACGGCTCGCAGCTCATGTATATGGACAGCGGGAATGTCGCATATTGGACATAACTCTTCATGAAACGCACGTTATAGGGGTGGATTGCACATTGCGAGTGCGAGCAAAGTCCGCCGTTCATCCGCTGGAGTTGCGAGTTGGGCGGTTGGGGTGGGGCACGAACGGGTGCAGGTGGAGTGATTGCCGGTCCACGACTTCGTGCGGCAGAGGCGCTGGCGTTGGGGTGGGGTCGAAAGAAGGGCACTGTGGGCCCATCGCTGTCTTAGTCGGCTTGGCGTCTCATAGATGACGGTATCGTCGTTGCAGGAGGTCATGTTGCGGGA